>NC_089874.1:101230000-101407500 GCF_040182565.1 Anser cygnoides | reverse complement strand
ACTATCAGGGAATTCACAGCATCAGGGTTTTCACGCCACTCTTCTGCAGTATTTTGCCTTCAAAACTGAAAGAACTGTGTTTGCTGCTTGTACTCTGAGCTGAAACTTTCTCTTGCAAACCTGTTCGTGTGAGAAGGGCTGGCAAATTCGATGCATTTTGCAGTGATTCCCAGCCACAGTCAGAGCACGAGGATATATTCTGGGATGGCAAAATCACAAAGCCTTAAGCAAGCGTTAAAGGGGCGGGTAGTGAGATAATTCAGCAGGAAAATAGAGAGTTGAACAGGAAAGCCTTTTGAAGAAGTAATTTGTAATAAAACGTTTTTTTTTTTTTTTTTTTTTTTTTTTTTGTAGTTGAAGACTATGAGCTTTCCCCATGCTTTTTTTTTAATTTATTTTTTATTTTTAAATTCATAGAAAGTTATTGCTGGCGCTGACTGGGGTATTTGCCTTCTGTACCCATGTGCTTCCCTTTTAATCACCGAACTTTTGTTTTGTACTTCGCTATTAGTTAGTGATGCAAATGGAGGCTGAAATCCATGTGCCTGCTGAAGTCACTTCTCTAGGAGCCCCAGGCACCCTGGGCCTACAGTCTTTGTCATCCTGATCTCTGGTGCTCTCAATAATGCAGCAAGCCTTTGCTCCACCAAAGCGTCACCTGTCTAGGTGAGTCGTGCCATCCCCTATCTGAAGTGACAGCCATCTTTGAGTACCAGCATCTTAACTGACTTCTCTTTCATCATCCATGTTAGAGAAATAACATTTTCGACAAGGTGTTGGGTTTTTCCCCCCCGTTTCTTTATTCTTTCCCCAACCCCCCTTCACCCCTTAGTTAGAGCACCTGATCAAAAAATTATTTCTGACAAAGATTTCCTGCTCCAAATTAAATGAGCTCAAGGAGACGGAGCATTTTCACGCAGAAAGAAAGTGAAACGTTGATGTTAGAAGTTAATGAATCTGGTAGCAGAGAGAACATTATTGAGACTGGATAATATGATCTAACAGCTTTCCCTCTTCTTATCCTCCCTGTAAAGAATGTATGGAAGTCAGTTATGTGGCATGATTCTAACATCTGTCCTACCCCATAATGGTAATTTGTATAAGTAATGGAAACAGGTTAAATACTTCCATTCTAATGTTGCCAGCAGGGATGAAAATGAACATTTCAATGAAATAATCTCGACAGAGCAGGGAGAGGAGGGGTGGATGGACTGATTCATCTCCAGCACTCTTTGGTGATCCGAACACTAATGAGAATGCTTGAATGTATAGTTTATCAGATAGAAGAGGAAGAGCAAGTAAATTTCTCAGATTAGAATCACTGTAAAAATATACCCGCATGCAAGCTGCTTCGTTCTCCAATTGCCAGCGTTAGCTAATAATTTGCAGCATTCATTTTAAGGGGATCGGGGAAGGAAGAGAAGGAGGTGAAGAATCTTTTTGTTGGTTTTTAATGGGATGCCTTTAAGGGTTATCATTCAACCTGTGAGAAGCACGGAGGTTGTTCTTGTTACTGTACCTTATCTACTTCTCAGACCCATTGCATCAGAATTAGAGGGTAGGCAGTTCTAGTATTTTGCCCCCTATTTTGCTGCAATTATAAACGAAAGACACAAACCACTGTAGTAGGGTTATTTGGATGTCTGATAGTCTGTGCTACTCCTCAGCCATTGTCATAACTAAGCCATATTTTTCCACCATAGTGACATTGTAATACACACATACACACACACAGATTTGTAGCATCTGTGCCGTAATTTTTTATGAACATTTGTATATACTAATATAGAAAATTCTCAAATCTTCCAGCAGGCGTGTTAACCTCTCACAATGTGAGATTTTGGATTCTTTTGTAAAACTCTCATAACTGTGTATTCTGGAAACATATCTGGAAATGTTTCTGTTTTTTTTTTTTTTTTTTTTTTTCTTTCCTCCCCTCTCATTTTTCTGTGGTGAGGGAGAGGTGTCTTTTCTATCTTTACATTTTATCCCATTTCTCAAAATGTGTTCTTGTGTTTAGTGGAAGTCACCCCCAGCCTGGGGTGCAGTTTGTGCAAGGTGACAATGTGGGCTGCAAAAACTTCTGCAGCTGCTGTCTCCTGTTGGCTGGGTATATACTGGGAGCTGCGGAAATACATCTGTTGCAGAAAGAAGAATGGTGAACATTCACACCGTGCCACTATTGTTTAGTTCCAGGGTAGGCCCTGGTTCAGCAAAGAATTTTAGGCTGAAACCTGCCCCTGTTTGTTGAAACCGTGAAATATATATTGCAGTGAAACTGATCTCAGTATTCAATTGCTTTACTGAATCGTAACCTTCGATACTTAGGTGCTTCTTCTGAATAAAATTATTTGTTTGGATTATTTAAAATCGGGCCTTGAAGAGTTTGCTGCATTTAATTTTGTAGTCTGTTTAAAACAAATGCAATCATTACTTTTCGCCCTTCTCAAAATAATGCATTCAGTCCTGAATCCCTTTTTGAACGGAAAAGAATACCTCTGTGGAGACAGATTCCCTCAAAAGCACCAGTCCGAGGTTATGGAAAGATTTTACGTGAGAATATTTATGCTTTTAACCACATCCTTACACTTCGGATCTGTGTCTGCTTTTTCAAACAATGGCTGTATATTTATTGTGCAAATATTCTCACTGAAGCAAACACAATGTGCAGTGCTACTCACATGTACAATATATAGCATCTCATGTCCACTTAGATTAGAATGCACAGCTTTTAACACTGTTCAAAGATGACAGTATATCTATGGGGAAACACTGACATCCAGAAGGCACATTTCGTAGGAAAAGAAATATTAGCAAGGTTTATTAAGAAGAAAAGAAATACTATTCCCCCTAATTTTTAGTTGTCTGAAATTTGAAGCTTTTCCTTCTTTTTCCAGTATGCATTTGCCTGAGTTGGTGAATGCAGAAATGAGAAGGAGAAGAAAAGCTGACATTATGTTCTGTAATTTTTTCTGCTTTGGATATAGTATTTGTTGAGGGGGATCACTGTTAGTATCTGCTGTTGGTATTTCTGTGTGGTTTCAGGACACGTGTGAACCAGCAGAGTCTCTGTAGATGAAGGAATATCTGAAGAAGATTGCTTACAGTTTCTCGGTCACTGGAAGACACACTGTCTGAAGTCTGTCTGTCTGTTGATCTACATATTATAGTTTAGTGGGAGAACCTGAACATCCCACTCTTGCATTTGATGTAGAGCAATATTTGTCGTCTCCTCAAGTAGTTATGACAGGAATGTATTTAAGGCTTAAAATACTGAAGCTTATTTATTTGTAAAATTTCTGTGAGAATTTTAGAAGAACATACATGTTTTTACAAATTAACATTCTTCATTTTGCATGCTTCTGAATTATCTCTAACAGAAACCTTTTCAGTTAGAGAATTGCACTGACCTTGCAAAATACCATATGTTGAGTGTACTGCTATTCATCTTATAAACATTAAGTCATGAATGAATAGGTATTGTGTGTATCCTGTGGTAACTAAAGGAGTTAAATAAAATCTTTTTGATTGCAGTGATACAAATTAAACATTTCAGATAAATTACTCTCTTTTTGGTTAAGAAGCATTATTGCTTTGTGTTATTTCAGACATGTGGGTGTGTACATCATGTAAAGTCATTTTTCTTTCAGAATCTGGCTTAAATTCTGAAATCGCAGAAAATCGGAGTCCTAGCCAATTGTATGTTCTTAACTCTTATGCAGCATATATTGGTAGGGGAGAGAACTCAAATCATGTAATAATCTCAGCAGAATCTAGGACTAGGAAAGTAAGTGAAAGATGGATATTTCACCCTAACACTCTGTTTCTTTGCTTTGACAGTTTAACACTGACCTTTCATGTAGTTTTAACGTTTCTTGTGTGGTTTAACTCCTTTTATTTTTATGGTAAAGAAACCTTTTCACCAAGTGCAAAAGTATGAGAATAGAGAAAACACACCATCATAAATAAATAAAGGAAAATAAAAGATATGCCGGTGGCTTAACTGGGGTTTCTCCTCAAGCAGATATTTAGATGGTTATGTGTAGCAATTATAAAAATACATATTTATGCAATTTAGAATTAAGTAAAGAGATGCTAGCAGATAATTCATATGGATTTGTATAAAATACTGTATCAACTATAGCAACGTTCAGCATCTTACAACAGCATCTTACATGTGTTTATTAAAAATATCAGGATATGAAAATTAGAGAAAATTGGCATAGTTCCATTGAGGTTAGTAAGAAGATAGCTCTTCATAAAAGCTAGGAATATGGGCTCCATCAGCTTGCAGTTTCTAATTGGTGACTGTCTGTGGATCATTACTAAGATTTTTATTTTTATTAAAGAAAAATGCCAGATGGTAACTGTCCATTTTTATGCATTTGGGCCTTTTAAAATTTTTAAATTTTATTTTGAAGTCATGTCAGAATCAGAAACCACATTCTATAACTGTTATTTACCTTACTGAAACTTAAAAATGTCTTTTCTTTTCTTTCGCTGTTAGAAATGGCTGAAAACAGGTGCGTTTAACGGGAGAGCTAAGAGGTCTTATGCTGTAGCTGTGGGAGCAGATTCTACTTGCATACCTAGAATTTAGAGCTGCAGAGGTAGTGTAGTGCCCAAATACATGCAAAGCGTTTGAACAGCAACATTATTGCAACACTGTGAATCTGACTGATTTCTTAGTTCTTTTACTATTTCTGTATTTTATTACTTACTTTATGCACTAAGTGCATTTAAATTTTTTTTTTTTGGTTTTGGTTTTCTCTTGCTTTTCTGACATCTTCCTAGCCTTTGGCTCCAGGGTGATTTCTCTAGTGACTTTTGTTGTGCTTGGTATTCACTAGTTCTCTTAAATATATCAGAAAACACCTGAGGCTGAGGCAATCTGTAAAAAATTTTGCCCTGCTTAACATTTTTTAAACAAAAAAATAAAATTGTTTCCTAAAAAAATTGATTCTTAAAGGACAAATGAAGGGTGTAGTGGTCATCTTAAGGTTCAACACTACCCCAATACTCCCAATACTTGGTGGGCTACTTTTCTATCTTATCTTAAGAGGTCTTACTGAAGTAGTTAGGGGCAGCATAAATTGCAATTGCAAAGGTGAATACAGAATGCAATACTGGCCATAATACTGTTACCTTTCTAAAAAACATTTAAAGACTCTTCAAAAAGTGTTCATATTACAATGAGAGAAGACTGTTTATCTTTCGGAAAAGAAGTTTCAGAATAAATTAGCAACTGTGTACAAAAAGAAGTTTAACTGGTACTTATGCTCCCCCCCTCCCAACTCATCAAGACACCAGCTTTGTAAACGTGAAAATATATATTTTCTTCATATTGCATAGGAGCAGAAGCACTTTTTTTTTTTTTCTCCTGGCTTTCTTTCAGTATTATACGATGGCAGGACGTAGCCCACATTTCAGCATCACTTTCTGCACAGTTCACCTACAAAGAGGCATTTTTTTGCTTCAGTCTCTGAAAACTGTTTACAGTCCATGTTTTTTCTACCTTGACGTGCTTATAAATGATCTGCATTGCATTATCATGGTGATTTTTTTAAGCTTCTTTTACAAAACTGGAGGGAAATGTGTACAAGTATGTTTTCTGCTTTGCAATGAAAGTGTACATTTATCACTTAGGTACATGTAAGCCACTTCTGTGAATTGGGCCCTTGGAGTAAATGTGTTTTGATGTAATGGCCATCTGCTCATGAATATCACATTTGCTAGTTTAAAAAATAGTTTGATATAGATAAACACATAGTATGGTAAGATTATATAGTTTCACCAGGTGGCAATACAATAGCAAAGTTTGATATTTGCTGTAAGCCAATAATCAAGCTGGGAGGGAGGTTTCACGGTGGTCTTTTTTTTTTTTTTTCTTTGTTTCTTTTAAAAATTCACCTCTTGCATTTACTTTTAGTTGCTGATTGCTATTTTCAAAATGGCAAATGCAGCACCCACATCAGATCATACCAGGAGTCAAAGTATATCCTGGCCATTTAGGAAAACAGTCATGGTCTTGCTTCCCTTTTCACCTTGTTAGAACTGAAAGCTGTTCAGTTCTCAAATGGACCAAGTACAGCCAGTCACCAGGAGGCTCTGGAACAACTGATCTGACACACTTGCCCAGCGTAGCTCCAATAGAATCAGCTGTCAGTGACACAGAAATCACCCTTGAGGCTGTAGCTGAAGCTGGTTTGCCAAAAAAGACAGCCTCGATGAGATGGAGTTGGTCAAGCCAGTGGTTCTGAGATCCTAGGTCCGTGGGGTAGAGGTCGGCTGCACCATGTTTTACATACATACTGCAGTAAATACAGCTCGGGGCCAGGCATTTTTTAAGTTGATTAAAACTGGTTTAGTAGGTTCTTTGTTTGATTTTGGTTTCAATATTACGGTATCTACTGTGGTCCTGGCACATACTTTACTGCCAACGTCGAAGTTTATTCTTAGATAGTACTGATATCAAACTGTAAGCAGGACAGAGTATGTGGATTTATAGGCGGAGTGTGTAAGTGATGGTGAGTTTGGTTTCTGGATGTATCTTCAAAATTTGTCTTTATGGTTACTGCTTTTAGTACACAAGACAACAATGATGTAAAATGTGCATGTTCAATAACTTTGTCTTGTTTTTCTTTTTTTTTCCCCTTTCTTTTTCCTCCTCCTGTATTTTAGCATATGTTCCTGAGGAGGAATTGAAAGCAGCAGAAATAGATGAAGACAGCGTGGAAGATGATGGGCTGTCTCTGGACATCCAGGAGAATGAGTATTTGTGCAATGAAGAAGCGGAGATCAAAGAGGCTCAAAGCTACCAGAACTCCCCAGTCAGCACTGCAACTAATCAGGATGCAGGCTATGGTTCGCCGTTTAGTGAAAACAGCGATCAGCTGGCCCATTTCAAAAGCACTTCCTCTAAAGAAGAGAAGGAGGATCCTCAGTGCACAGACAATGTTTCCTATCCACAGGACAGCTTGGCACAAATAAAAGCTGTGTATGCAAATTTGCTTTCAGAGACTTGCTGGTCCAGTTTAGCTTTGGACTTAAAGAAATCCAATCAAACCACCAGCAACAATGGAATCAGCCAGAATGAAAACACCACCAGTACTGACACCAACGCCAATTCCCAGAGTACTAGCACTACCAGTACCAACACTAATACCAGTACGACTACCAGTAGTACTAGCAACAGTAATAATAACAGTAACAGTGGTGGCTCAGGTTATGACTGGCACCAAGCTGCATTAGCTAAAACTTTGCAGCAGACCTCGTCATATGGACTTCTCCCAGAGCCTAGTCTTTTCAGCACAGTACAGCTTTACCGGCAAAACAATAAACTTTATGGGTCTGTGTTCACCGGTGCTAGTAAGTTCCGATGTAAAGACTGCAGTGCAGCCTATGACACACTGGTGGAGCTAACAGTGCACATGAATGAAACTGGACATTACCGTGATGACAACAGAGACAAAGAAGCTGATAAGACCAAACGGTGGTCAAAGCCGAGGAAACGATCACTCATGGAAATGGAAGGCAAAGAGGATGCTCAAAAAGTGCTGAAGTGCATGTACTGTGGGCATTCGTTTGAGTCCTTGCAAGACCTCAGCGTCCATATGATAAAAACAAAGCATTACCAGAAAGTGCCTCTGAAGGAGCCAGTACCAGCCATCACTAAATTGGTCCCTTCTACCAAAAAAAGAGCACTTCAGGACTTAGCTTCACCTTGTTCACCGGAGCCAACAGGGATTGCTGCAGAAGCTTCACTGGGTGAATCTGCAAAGGATCAGAAAACTGCCAACCCCTACGTGACTCCAAACAACCGCTATGGCTATCAAAATGGTGCTAGCTACACTTGGCAGTTTGAGGCACGCAAAGCCCAAATACTGAAATGCATGGAATGTGGCAGTTCCCATGACACGTTGCAGCAGCTCACTGCTCACATGATGGTCACTGGTCATTTTTTGAAGGTGACCAATTCTGCTTCCAAAAAAGGCAAACAGCTAGTACTGGACCCTGTGGTGGAGGAGAAGATACAGTCTATACCTCTTCCACCCACCACCCACACAAGACTACCAGCCTCCAACATTAAAAAGCAGCCCGATTCCCCAGTGGGCTCCACAAACTCAGAGGAAAAGAAAGACCCAGAGAAGGAAAAAGTGGTGGTCAGTGAAACAGAGAAAAAGATTAAAGAAGAGAATGAGGACTCTACAGAGAAATTTGAGCCAACGACTTTGTATCAGTACCTCAGAGAGGAGGACCTAGATGACAGTCCCAAAGGCGGAATAGACATACTGAAATCCCTCGAGAACACGGTGACAACAGCTATCAGCAAAGCTCAGAACGGAGCACCTTCCTGGGGAGGGTATCCCAGTATTCATGCAGCTTACCAGCTCCCAGGAACAGTCAAACCCCTTCAGCCCGCTGTGCAGAGTGTTCAAATGCAGCCATCTTACGCCAGCAGTGTAAAATCACTGTCTTCAGAACACAACGCGCTCATCCATTCCCCAGGCAATCTCACACCCCCGCCTCACAAGAGCAATGTATCTGCTATGGAAGAACTGGTGGAGAAAGTTACAGGTAAAATCAGCGTGAAGAAGGAAGAAAAGCCTCTGGAGAAAGAGAAGAGTTCTCCAGTCAAACCCATGTCACCTGCTGCTAAAGAAAACAAAGACTTCCCCAAATTGGAAGACACAAATAACAAACAGCAGCAGAAGAAAAGCTCTGAGACAGAAGTTCAGAAGGTTAAAAAGGATAGTCCAGCAGAAGCACATACTCCAAATGGTACAGAGCCACTAAAAGCAAAGGTTGCAAACGGCTGTAACAATTTAGGAATCATCACAGACCATTCACCTGAGCCATCCTTCATTAATCCACTGAGCGCTTTACAGTCCATTATGAATACTCACTTAGGCAAAATTTCTAAGCCGGTAAGCCCCTCTCTGGACCCTTTGGCCATGCTGTACAAAATTAGCAACAGCATGTTGGACAAACCCATTTACCCAACCACTCCGGTCAAGCAGGCTGATGCTATTGACCGGTATTACTATGAGAACAGTGATCAACCGATTGATTTAACCAAGTCCAAAAACAAACCTCTTGTTTCCAGTGTGGCTGACTCTGCCTCGTCTCCGCTAAGGGAGAGCGCCCTGTTGGATATTTCTGATATGGTGAAGAACCTCACAGGGCGTTTGACACCCAAGTCTTCAACTCCATCTACTGTGTCGGAAAAGTCGGATGCTGACGGGAGCAGTTTTGAGGAAGCTCTGGATGAACTGTCTCCAGTACACAAGAGGAAGGGCAGACAGTCCAACTGGAACCCTCAACATCTTCTGATCCTTCAAGCCCAGTTTGCTTCCAGCTTGAGGGAGACCCCAGAAGGCAAATACATTATGTCGGACCTAGGTCCACAAGAGCGGGTACACATCTCTAAGTTTACTGGTCTTTCCATGACCACAATTAGCCACTGGCTGGCCAATGTGAAGTATCAGTTAAGGAGGACAGGTGGAACCAAATTTTTAAAGAATTTGGACACAGGACATCCTGTTTTCTTTTGCAATGATTGTGCCTCTCAGTTCAGGACTGCTTCTACATACATAAGTCACTTAGAGACACACCTAGGGTTTAGTTTGAAGGATCTGTCAAAGTTGCCACTTAATCAGATTCAAGAACAGCAGAATGTTTCAAAAGTCCTCGCAAGCAAGACTTTGGGCTCACTTGGAATAGCTGAGGAGGACTTAGGCTCCACATTCCAGTGTAAGCTCTGTAACCGAACTTTTGCAAGCAAGCATGCAGTCAAACTGCACCTTAGTAAAACACATGGCAAGTCCCCAGAGGACCATCTGATCTATGTAACTGAGTTAGAAAAACAATAGCGTCCAGGTAAGCAGCCAGGTATGCAAGTGACCACAGGAACATTGCACTAAACTTCTTCATAGTACTGCACTAGGCCTGACCTGAGCCTCTGAAATCAGTCTTACTTTTGTTGCTGAACTGCCTATCTGGACCTTGGTTTTTCTTACACTTATTTTGTAGTTATATTTATATGCTCTTTGTCTGATCTGTGCATGGTTATTTTTGTTTCTGTTTTTATTTTTTTTTGTGAGTCAAAGTCTGACCTTTATTTTCAACATCTGTCCTTGATGTTAAGCTATCTTTTGTAGAATATAGTGGGAGACACTATTGAGAGACATTAATTTAGCCGTAAAGAAAGACACAAAGAACAATGATAAAGAGACATCCTAAAATTACAAAGTTGCCATGACAATAAAGGTCACAGAACCTGGTAGTGTCAAGTTTTAACCCTCTGAGAACTGTAATAGCATTTTTGTGCCTTTCCCAGTGACTAAATAAGTAAATAAGGAAAAACAAAACAAAAGGCTTAAAGGCATTTCATTCAAATAAAAGCTGTGTCAGAAACAGAACTTATTTTTTTTAAATGAATGAGCTTTTTTTTTTTTTTTTTTTTTTTTTTTTAATGCAGAACTGGTTTGTGAAGAAATTGTGCATGCAGTCCTTGGAAGAAGGAGAGCTGTGTAGTACACAAGGGGTTAGGAAGCCACAACTGTATAAGTTAAATAATAATTAAAAAATAAATAAACCAAGTTGCCACTATGCCCAAACCCTCTGGATGCTGAGAATTGCCACTTTTTGGCCAAAAAAAGAAAAAAAAAAGAAAAAAAAAAAAAGAAGGTATGCAAGCTGTTATTTAAAACAAGTGTAAAAATGCTCCTTTCTTTACTTTTTTTTTTTTTTTTTTTTTTTTCCTGTAAAATACTGCAGTTTATAGTTATTTACAAATGTTAAGCTTTGGTACAAGCTGACCTTTCTATAGTGTGCTGCATTGGTAAATGAAAACAAAAAAATGGGGCAAATGTTGGATTCTGTTCCTTGTAAATTGCCAGCATCAGCTTAAAAATTACATGTTACATATCGTACCATTTTAAACTGTTCAACTTTCTTTGTACCTTCTGGCTGTATGCTTTCTCTTTTAACTTTTTATATTGTCATTTTATATTCGATTTCTGTGTATATAATGTAAAACCACACTTTTTGAATAAAATTTAGTTCCTGCAGCTTGATATAAATAGAGAAATTTTACTGGCACCTGCATCTTTCCAGATGCATGTACTTAAAGGAACTATCTGACAAAAAAAATAAATAAATAAAAATAAAGCAAGCAATGCACTATGAATTATACATTTTGATGTTTTATCATTAATATTGTACAGTACATTTTGGTTCACACAATTAAATCCACTGTTTTCTCAAGTGTAAAATAAACCCACATGCAGTTCTTGATTTACATACATTGTCATGTCGTCATTATATTGCCTTTGAGGTGTTATTCCAGCAATAAGAGGTATCGTTTATATAATCAATCAGCAAAAATCTATTCGAAATCATCTCTCATGATCTGTATGCTGACGTGTTTCATTCTAAGCCATAATACTACTAACCTCTTAAAAGAGATTTGCCATGGATTCACACTCGGAAAGGTACAGAATCAGCGGGGCTCCATCAAACGGTCACGGGCCCTCTGTTCAGCACTGAAGTATAAGAAGGGGTGCAAAGGCTTTTGCTAAGTTAATTTTCCTGTGCTGTTTGACTGTGCTTGTAGTCGTTTTCTGTGTGCATTCAAAGACCGTCTCCTCCCTTCTTCCTCAGGCAAAACACCTTTTGATTTCAACAGTCACATAGTAAGATGCTGTGGCTTCTGCCCCTCTAGTCTGTTGAATGCTGCGCTACTTGCCTTTCTGGCAGCAGTGAAGACCTCTGAGGCTTTGACACCAGTTTTTACTTACAGTACAAGAAGACAGACCTATGTTTCTCTGTACTTTTTAAATATTACATTTTGAGGTAAGCTGAGTGCTATCATATCAGGTGTTTCCCTTAATCTTTATTTCTGTTCTGTTGAATGCAGATGTCATTTAGAATGTAAAAGAGAGCTGTCAGAGCCTTCAGTACTCTATCTCCTGAGTGCTTTGACAGTTACAGTGTATGAAAGCCTGGGATATGCTATCCATTACACTTTTTGGAGGGGCTATTAAATATGAGGACCTAGAGGGGTTTGCTTTCACATAGTATTAGTGATAATATTGTGTTATGTACACTTCTGTGTACGTATCTATATTTCTGCTCCTTCTCCTTAATTCTTCTGAAAGTAATTTAAATATAGGATCTTTGCCTCCAAATACAGCACAGTTCCACATTTAATCTTTATTTTAGTTAGAACCCCAGAAATACCCACGTATTTTTTTCTGTTTTCTGCACAAGTCTAGCGGGTCAAGGTCAGATACATTTACATAGTACTTCTAACTAGTGCAGAAAAGCACCATGATTTTTTTTTTTTTGTAATGTCCCTTACTTTCTTCACTGCTAACTACCTATGTCCTTCAGGGGATCTAGCCATTTAGACATTTCAGTTCAATTACTGGATGATTATGTACTTTGGGCCCAAGGGGTGGTGAGGAAGAATAACAGTCAGGCCTATGGCTGTAATACAGAGCCTTTAAATAATAACCCTTTGAAGTTTTGTTTACTTTACCACAGGCCTGCAAACATATGATTATAGAATATGCTGTATTACATTGCAGTAGTGGGTGAAAAGGTTGAAAGGGAGAAATAATAGCTCTAAAGTGGGTTTGAATCTAATGTAAATCCATTAAAACTCATTTTGAAACACGGCATGTAAAGTGAGTTCTCAACACCAGGTGACTCCCTCGAGAGGTGTTTATGACATTGCTAAATCCGTTCAGTTCTGATAGCTTCAGAATTGGACAATCACTCATCATCTGTGCCAGTGTCTGAAGAAAGTCCATTTAGAATAAACCAGCAGTTTTACTTAGAGAGTATGCTGATGTAACGCTTTCTAAGACTAAAATATGAAGTAGATGAAAATTTTGAGGGCCCTAGTGTTTTACTAGCTTAACAAAATGAAGCACAAAGACAGTATGATCTCATTCTTTGGATTTTTAATGCTTTTGAGTACTGTATTTCTGAAAAAAAAATATTAAAAAAATGCACACAGGTAAATCTGAGTTAGTTATTCTTTACATCAAAATTGACTTGTATTTCTTCTTTGTTTCAAAAAGATTTCAACAAAGGTAAGTTTGTGCTATTCTATTAGTTGGTACTAAAGCTACTACATGGAAGAGACCACACAACCGTTCAGGATTGCTCTTGAAGAAAAGAGATGTAGGAGCGTTGAAAGCCATAGCATTCTCTGTAAACCCGTATACCTGTTTTGTGACTTATTCAAAATCCACTGTATCTGTTTCTTTTCAAAGATGTATGCAGCTGCATTTTTTTCAGCAATACATTGCTGGTGCTTATGTTTGCTTCTATCTGTTTTTAGAGGGGAAGATATTGGTTTGTCTGTTTCACAGGTCTGACTTTTGCTTCTATGCACTTTTTGTTTTGTATTGCTGTTTTGACATTGATGCATACCATTGCAAATTTGAGAGATCTGTGTACTGATGACATTAGTCCTGAATGAAATGAAGGTGTTTTTTTTTTTTTCCCTTTTTAATAGCATTTGGTTGGATATTCACTAATGTCTTCTGCAACATAACTTTGTTACGCCTTTCTCTGGGTAGTTACGCTGGTAATAATGACACCAGACATAATCTGTCCTTATCATAGAGGCCACTAAAATGCAATTGCAATTAAGTATAAAGGCATAAAAATATGCACATTATCTTGCATTAGAGTAATCAGCGCATAGTGCATCAGCTTTTGCCTATGATTTATAAAGCCATCTCAGAATTTGAGTGTGTTATTATTCTTTATATGGCAGGGGTCCTGGTTAGAAGACCTCTAAGGAGAGGCCAGTTTCCATGTGGAGTGTTCTCGCAGCTCTGTAGGTGTTGGTCTCCTGGCTGATTCAGTATCGAGTTACTCTCCCAGCATGAAAGTAACAGGAAATGGGATTTTACCATCTGTTCACTGAAATTTTAAACGGGGTCCTTTTCTGTCCGTGTATGAGAATAGAAGGCTAACCCCAATTTACTAGCCAAATACTAATTTAGATAATGTGATTCTTCCAAATTTTTATTTTCCCTACTGTTCTCATTGAATTTCTTTTTGTCACGTTTCATGTGGCTTTGTATAGTTTCTCTTCATCACTGTGTGTAGTCATCTTCATCCTAGAGGTAGGTATAGTGGCCACATTTAGGGATGAAAGATGTTCTTTTACTTAAAGGTGATATTGTAGCTAAGGGAATAAAACAGTACTCAAAACTGTATGTGTTTTGAAAAAGGAGAATATTTTACCAGTCTATTTAGATGATACAGGTTACCTAAGGTTAGGTTCTTTTATGAAATGTACTTCTTTATCCAGCATCTTCATTAGCTGTAATTTTTTCACTAGTGTATAGCAACACTGTTTTTAGAATAGTTTAACACCAAGAGATCAGAACAGCAGACACTGATACATGGCTAATGGAGTTACTCATTTTCAGACAACCAGTGTTGGAATAGATGATGATTATAAAAGCCTTCCCACTGAGAACGAGGAGCTCCAGTTACTCTACTGTGAAGATCACTTTTTTTTTTGCATTCCTCTCTTCAGTCCTGTCTAGTGACCTCCTGAATCAAGGGTCAGCATGGTCAAAATAAGTCTAGCGAGTTTTTATCCTAATTACTGTAGTTGTTGCTTTTTTTTTTTTTTTCCCCTTCTTTGTGAAAAATATGAAGCTTAACTTTGATTAGCTGTGGTCTGTATTTTTTTTTAATGTTTCTTACTTCTGGTTAAACTTCTTAATGTAAAAAATTTGGAGAGGATTAACTGTTAAAGTTATTCTTCTTAAAAAAGCATTTTCCCAACTAAATTGTTCAAGGCATAATGGGTTGACAATCAGTACAACATAGCTCTAAAGAAATTTAATATAGTGACAGCATATTTCTTTAATATAGTGACTGTACGTCTGTCCAGAGTTGTGGTGTCACTGTTGGCTGAAGAAGGAGATAAAAGCCTGACAGGTTCCGGACCAGTTTTGTAGATGCAGGACACCTGCAGCTAAATGCCACACGGTCACTCTGGTAAGGAGGGTTGAAGTCTGGTTGCCTGCAGCCCATCTGTAGAAGGAGCCCAGAGCTGATTCATTTGCTCAGAACAGCCTACATGATGAAACCTTAAAGGCTGATGGGACCTGTTAAGCAAATATAAGCCAATCTTCAAGGTCACGCAGGTGGAAATCATCTGCCGTGGCATGTATGGCAACTTGATTTTGGCCTTCTGCTTAGTGTGTACAGACAGAAGTTTGTATTTGAGCTTGTCTGAGAAGCACAAAGGTGGGGTTGTACTCACAGTTCAAAACCAAAAGATGACATGTATAAGGGTGGAATCCAGAAAGCAGCATGCTAAAAATCATATGGTAAGGAATAGTGCCCAAAGCTCTTGACCAGCAAGTAGAGGTCAAGTGACTAGAGCATGCTCTCAGGTGCGGTTTCTTACTCCCCAGGGAGTTTATATTAAACACAAAACAAGCAGTTGAGTTCAGTCCAGCATAATCTGGGATGGAAGATCCAATAGCTAAGTGCAAGCAGTTTCTTTCAGGTAAGTTCACTAGTGGAGTAGAGGGTGTTAAATCAACTGGCAAAACACGTTAACCTGCCAGTTGGCACTTCAGTTTAATTTTATCATACTATACATGGCCATGCTCACAATTCCTTCACCCCTTGCCACTCCTTTCAAGAGGAGCTTGGATGCCCAAGACTACATAGTGCTGAGGTCAAATATTGCTCCAGCTGAATTACTTGAAGTCATGAGTGTTCGTATTTTTGAATGGCAGGATACATTACTATGTCTTGGAAATAGACATCGTCCTCAGATCCAGACAGACAGATTGGGTCACGCACAGTTTGCCATCATTCTACAGCCAGTGGAGACCATTGCTGTAAAATCCTGAAGACTGTCCCTGGAAGTGAAACCTCACTAGTGAAAAATATTTTCAGCTGCTCTCCCTTTCTCCTCTCTCCTCAGTTTTGCACTGTGTATTTGGACATGCAAAAAGAGCACAGTAGTTTAATCTGAGCATTTCTGAATAGCAGTGTTCTGCAAAAACTAACCTTCTTCTTCAAGTCTTGGTTTGCTTTAGTTTATTGCTGCACAGTGCCAACGTGTAACGTCTTATTTGTTGTCATGGAAGCGCTGCTACAGGCTCAGTGTCAAGAACATCCTCTTCCCCCCTCTCTCCCACAGCCTCCAACACAGCGAGGAGATCCAGCAGAGCGGCCCTGCAAGTCACCCTCCTTCTGCAAGGAGTTAGAGCTGCACTGGGAGGGAGAGGATCCGGAGAGCTACGAAATCAATCTTAATAAAGGAGTAAAAAGTTCTATGTTTTCAGATGACCAGCTGAACCAGCTGTGCCCTGCCACACAAGATGTGGCTCTTGAAAACTGTGCCCTTCGGCTTCAGGGTTGTTGGCATCTCCTTGCTTAGCGCTCATAAAGGTGAAAAAGTTGCATAGATCACGTCTGCTCGTCCTGTGTTCCAGGGGAAAAACTAGACCAGCTGTAGGTAGGATGTGGGATTCATTGGTGTTTTGTCTCACTGGTATATGTCACTCCCTAGGCATTTTCATTCTGACTTTTTTCCAGTTTAGACTGAATTACTTTGGAAACAATTTAAGCCAAACTGGAAGAAGCCACTTTTATTCTGTAATGAGAAGAACTGTCCAGGGCTGCTGTGGCAAGGAAACTGTAAAAGACTCGATGTAAACAAGCTCTAAGCTTACTAATGTGCAAATACTGTCACCAAAAATCACTGCAGCCTCAGACACTGCCCAAAATTGTTATATTATTTCACAGTCCAAGGTCAAACATGCTCAGCATATTTGCAATGGGCACACTGTATTAATAATTATATAAAGTCATATCCAAGTGTTCAGCATGATGATAAAATGTGTTTCAAGGGTGCACTGTATAGCACTTTTTTTTTCTTTTTTTCCCAGTCATGTGTGTCTTGATGTTTATATGAACTGTATTCTTAGCTGCCTCCAAAGTGCTATGTGATCTTGGAGGTCTCTTCCAACTTTAATGATTCTATGATTTAGCATTAACTGTCTCTAGTGTTTCTCATCACTACTTTTCTGTAGTGGAATAAAGCAAAAAGTTAGATAGCTTTGCTCTAGAAAAGGCAGCAGGTCTACACTTAACATCGCATGGGGATTGTCCACCCGGGTTTTGTGGGCTGGTGAGTGCCACATTTCACATATTTAAGTGTGCTTTGACAACTGGGAATCTGGAGAAGTGCAAATTAGAAATAGGACTGAGGGATGATGGAGAACAGAGTCTAATGGTCAGCAGTCATCAGAAGGGGAAAAGCAGCACACACACACACACACACACAAAGAACTGGAGATTGACTGTGAGAATAAGGAGAAGATGGGACAAATAAGTGATAGTAGAATAATTGCTATTAGCAAGAGCAGGCAACAAAGATTTTGAAAGCTAATACTGAGAGGGGTGAAAATGGAAAGGCTGGGAGCCTTTGCCTATTAGGAAACAAAAGATGACCTGGCTAGGTGAAGCTGAAAGGGGCTCCGTGCTGGAAGACATGAGCACATGAGTAATGTTTGGGAACTTCTCTGACCTCTTGCAAAAACTGTGGAATGAGCCTGAATTTGTCTCAGGAAGGAAAAAAGGTTTTGCACTGGACAGCTGAAGTGTTCAATGTGAAGGCTTTACACAATTGCCTGTTAAAAGCTGGAGGGTTGGGGTGAGGAAAGATAAGAAGGGAAGCCTGAGCAGACTTTGAATGATGTGTGATGATGAGTGCTCTTTACCTGGCATTGCATAAGACAGGGAGAGGAAGAGGAAAGCTTTGGGGGGGGGGGGCTGGCAGGGAATGTAATGATTGTTCTGTTGTCATTGTGTTGTTTCCACTCTCTCTCCCCCTCTCCCCCCAAAACTCTTCCAAAGAGAAATAACTACATCAAATTTGCATTGCAATAGCAATCATGGTCCAGGGCCCTGAGCATGCTGATTGCTGTAAAAACACATAGTAACAGAAGTTACCTTCTAAATTAAGACAAGACATAACAAGAGGGTGTAAAAGCAATCAGAAACAGGGGAGAAGGTACTGCAGTTTCACAGGCTATCCATGTACATAACTCGAGTGCCTGCAAGCCTTTTAATTTTTAAAGATGTTTTAATAGATGTGTCGCAGTGCCTACTGGCCATCCACCTAGCTGCTCTTGGCTGGCAACTTCTCTGTTGATATCTGGGCATCATTTTAAGTGAGCACTTAAGGTTGAGTATCAAGGGAAGGTATTTATAGTTTCAGCAGAGTGGGTTGATAGCTACTCCAGCCCCAGATGGGAATTGGGTTACATGACAGATCAGGCTGCCTTCCAATTTTATCCAATACTAGTGATAAGGGGAGGGGGGGAGGGAGGACAGCTGCAACCGTATAGTCCTTCTAGGGTTAAAGATCCTAATGCTTTAAAGAGAATGTCTAAAAGAAAATTTCTTTCTGAAATAATTTATGGAAATGCCGTGCTCCCTTTGAAGGTTCCATGTCACTGCATGGCACTACGCAATGTTCTCTTTCTTCACCTGTCAGGCAAGGACCACCTCGAAGAGTCTCACTGCTGATTACTAGTTAATTGTCATTAATAAGTGACAACTGACATTATGGGGGCTTAATGCAGAGAGAACAGAAAAGAGCCACAGATATTCTAATGAGCTGACTCCTACGTGCCCTCTATTGTTGTCGAAAATGAGGAGCTGTCGTCATTGTTCAGGAGATGGGCTTCAATTGCTCTGGAAAAATATTCTCTTTTAATTTCTTTATGCATAGATAATTCCTGGTGCACTCTCTCTCCGTCTGTCTCTCTTGCTCTTTCTTTCTCTCTCGTACACACACATACAGACACACATACACCTTTCTGTGAAAACTACCACTGAAGATATGCTGTATATATTAAGACACAGTAAAGCTTTTTACATACTTTGATTTAGATACGCGCATGTCCAAACATGTGTATGAGCATACGCATAAACTACCTATACGCAAATCGCCGAGACGTGTATTTTATTTTAAGACTCGGGGAAGGGGTGGGCACAGAAAACTTCACTAAGAAAAGGAACCAAAAGTAGATGGTCAAGGCTGTATGAGCTGATGTATGACGTTAGGATCACGGAAGTCCTGTTCTGACCCTGGTGTGCACAATTTTGAAATGACGGCAATGAGTGCACAAAGGTTTCAGATACAGGTACCTAAAATTAGGTCCTTGCTCTTAGTTTAAATAGCAACTTAATAATTTCAAGATTTTCAAAGCTGTCAAACAGTCAGGAGCTCCCTGGGAGGCGGTGGTGGCTGCGGATGCTCAACGCTGCCTGCTGAAAGTCAAATACACTCTTTGCACACTTTCTGAAAATCTCAGCCAGCAGAGGGCCAGAAATTTGGGGGAGATGATTTAATTAGGCATCAAGCTCTTGGCTGCATTTCCTCAGAGTTTTTTAGTAAACTAGGAATTCAGCTGACACCGGGCAACTATGATTGATCCAGGATAAACTGACTTCTATACAATGCCAGATGAAATGTATATGTACATAAAAGAGGTTCTTACTTTGCAGATCGGGGATAAGCACGGTTGCTGAGGGCGCTGCTGTCAGCAGCTGCTGAGAACCTCTCCAAAACTCAGGAAATCACCTGTGATCCTTGAGGTAAAAATTTGGGTGAAACAAACTGAAGCCAGCAGCGTTGTTATGATGATGCCGGTTTCTCCTACCGAATTTGAAGCAACACAATCACCTGTATCAAAGCTCTAAGTACGGCTGGTACTTGAGGTCTGAATTGTAGAAGGGGATTTTTCTATTTTTACCAATAAAAATCCAAGAGTTTCCATCCTGAAAAAATAAATTGCATGTCTGTATTGCTCTCTAACATTTAAGGCTGTGTGGGTTTGCCCGAGAAGTGGCTTATCTAGTGTCTTTTGACTATCTGTACAAAGGGGAGAGCCCATCATTTTAAAGGGAATTTCATTTCCATCGCATAGCTCAAGTTTAAAACTCAAGACTTGCAGGAAAGAAAATGAAAATGAGATGCCTCTGTCATATTGTGCTCGGAGCGAAGACATTCATTAGCATTCTCTGTCTTACTGCCTGCCAAGGCCCAAACAAAAGATACTGTCTGGAACAATGGCCTGAAATGAGGAACACAACCGAGGCAGCAGTGCAGGAAGCCTGCCATTTACCATGGTTTGGGGACCTGGAGCCAACATATGTGGAGCCTGAGCACATATGTGGGAAACTCCTCACATGATAGAAGGTCATCTTTTTCTTTACTCTGGGCTTCCCACCGAAGTCAATGGATGCTGTATCTTACATTGCTGTAGTGCGGTTTCATGGGTCCTAATTCCTAGCTCTCTATCTGACTTTGGACATGACCCCTCTGTGACTGAATCTACTCATCTTTTAAAGAGATGAGATAATGCCTGTACGGCCGAGAAGGCTCATGCCGTAATCTGTGGTGAAGGAGTTTGTAATGCTGTGTAGAAAGCATTTCTTGACATTGCCAGTGTCTTTTCAGTTATGCACTGTCTTTAAAATTTCCTTTTAGAGAAGGCAGCTGAAAAGATCACAGCCCAAGCCATTTCAGCTCCTGAGGCAAGAGGTCAGCTTGGTGCTCTTTGTGGTGCTCCTCTACCTTCTTACCCTCTGGGTTAGGGAGCTCCCACTGCCCACCGCTAAGCTCAGTCTAGGGTCACAGCTGCCAGGGCAGCTTCATATCCAGATCTATCACAACAGTTGTTACTGTCCTCATAATTCTTCCCTTCTTGCTTCATTTTTAGCTGTAGCAAAACAGTTCTGGCAGCTTCTGGAATGTCTCTGCCCCCTGGACCCCAGCAAATCCGATGTTAGATATCAGCGATGTCAGCTGAAGTTAGTATGTTGATTGGAATGGGTGAAAGTTGGGTTCTAGGTAGACTGGGTGTTTTATTACTTTAAATAACATTGATCTTATTAATGGTACTTGAATGTAGGAAAAATTGATGGAATTGTTCCTGAGTGAAGTCGTTCCCTTCTTTTTTGAGAGTTTTGCGGCGCAGACTTGAACAATTGCTCTCCTGCCCTGTGTACTTCTTCCCTCTCAAATGAGAGTCATTAGCCTTATTTTCAGTGCATATGTGTACTAGAGAATGTCACTCAAGATCTTTTAGACATTTTAGCAAATGCTTTCAAATGACTGGGACTCTGGCTGTGGTATTCTTCTTTAAATAATTTACAATCATTAAAATGACATCAGACTATCTCCAGTTCTGGCATTCTTTCCAGTCACTGTCTCTCAGATGTCTATGTGGGATGAAGGTAAAGCCGAGTCTGTAATGATGGATGTCCCTTACAGAAAGTGGTTTAGAATAACCCAGGACACACAACAAAGCCAGAACTGGAGATAGTCTTATCTCACTTTTAGAGCTGTATATTATTTAAGGGAGCGCTCCAGCTCCAGGAAACTGAGGTTACAGCAAATATTAAGCTTCCTGTATAGCTATTTTTCTTGTGTCAGGTGGTGTGGCAGAGTTAATTCATAGGCATTCAGGGGCTGTGGAAATAATCAGCAAATGAAGAAAATACTTCATTTTCCTTAGCTATTTCTCATGTCAGATTTCTAGAGAACCAAGGCTTGAGGTTTAGGGCCTTTTGCATTGAATTCAGATCCGTAAAGATCCCACTGATGGCTAGAAAATGTTCTGCCAAACTAATAGATGCATTGTCAATAGAGATTATTATGACTTCACAAAATGCTCCAAGTAACAACATATAATTTATCTAATCAAATGCAAGGTGTTCCAGTCCAATGATTGTTAATAAATAACTATCTCAAGGAACAACATGAGGAAGTTGCAATGCATGAAGTGCATGGCGCTCGCTCGTGCAGTCTGTCTTGCTCTAGCTGCCATCAGAAGCTTCAACATGCTCCCTTCTGTCCCCACACATCCTCGCTTGGTATAGGGAATATGCATGAAAACAAGCTGGCATAACGAATACAGATACACGGTGCTTAAGAGGAAACTTCTGGATTATCCTGGGGGGCTGCATGGCTGATGCAAGTGATAGCAGCAGGGGAAAGCTGAGTGCCTCCCAAATGCCCTCCGTGGCCAGCACCGGGAGAGAAGATGGCGGGGCAGCAGCTCCTTTATCCTTTCCGTATCTCTTTGTTGCCTATCCTGACAGCTCTATGGACAAAAAGCCGCGTCTTTCCCTCCCTCTTTTCCTGAGTCTGCAGGGAAGCCTCCAAAGGTGCCCGCAACCCTTGGCACCTGCCATCTTTCCCTAAGGATGCCTCCAGTGGTCTTCAGTCGCCGCAGAGCACAGGGACATCCCTGGTCTGCGAAGGAAGCACAAAATCCTGCCTCCTTTGCTAACCAACATGAGAGGTTAGTAGGAGGAAGAAGAAGAAAAAGGGGGGGTTGATTGTTCCTATCGCAGCGTTAATTTCTTGAATTTGGAGGTGGAAAATGTGTGGCTTTTGTTCCTGTAACAACTTTTGCCTTTGGTTTCTTCTTAATGTTAGGCTGACAGTAAGTAGGTAAAAATCATATTCATTTGTGAAAAAGCATTTTTTACATACTGTATATAACAATATGAGGAGATGGGGGTAGAATTTCAAAGTGGTACTTTTCTTTGGTTCCTTTCCTTTCAATAGCTGTTGTTTTGATTACTCTGTGCCTTAGGCTATCATTAGAATCTTTTTGTGTGTGGAAGTATTAAGTCCATAAATATGAAAATAAGCCTGTAATTGACCCATGGACTGAATTTATTTCCATTAGATTCTTCTGCTAGTATAAAAAGCACAAACTGGAAGAGTGATATTTATGTGTGTATGAAGCTCCCCAGCTCTGATGGTATATCATATATTTGATAACAAGGTTATGCTCTTAAAGGGACTACTCAGCAAGACAGGGTGGGGAAAACAGGTGTCTTATTTTAGTTTTGAAAGCAAAACCGGGTACAGCCATAAAACACATGCACAGCACATACCATTATTTTGATTAATCGGACTGCTAGAGAACAGCTTATAATGAAAGCTGATCAGCATGTCCCAATCAGTCTCATTAGGTTCCTCTGCAAACACCTGGAGAAAGGCAGCCAACAGAGGGTACTTTGCAGACAAGAGGAGCCGAGTGATCTACCACTGAAAACACCAGGGTTGCCACACCTGCTTGTGTGCTTTAATGGAGCTTTACAGTACGCGGGGAGGTTTCTCAGTTAAATGGAACATAAAGCTCAGCTGCCTTCTGGGGAGGCGGTGTGCTGTTGCCGTGCCCTATGCATCACGCGCAATATTCCAGTTGTTGCCTCTGTTTGTGGCCACAGCTGTAGTTCTGCTGAGCTACTACATAAAGTTTTCCAGGGCTGCTCTTGCTTTTTTTTTTTTTCTTTTTTTTTTTTTTTCCCCCTTCTGGATTTTTCCACCTTCCCATTGCATGAAGGGGCCATATGGCACAGCTATTTCATCAGGACCTGCAGGCAATTCCCATGCAGACGGTGCATGGGGAGCAGGGCTGCATGTCGAAGAAAAAAACAAAGGAGGGAGGGGAGAAGGTGGGCGAGATTGCTTCAAAGAACAGAATTTCAGAATATTAAGGGCTTGTGCCATGAGATGTGCAAAAACCCCCAGAGCCCCGCTGTTGTCCACCACAACCTGCCCTCTGTGAGTGATATGAGCTGCTATCTGGAGAGCTCCTGGTCACCTGGCCCTCACCGAGGTCAGCACGGCAGGAGGATGGCAGCTTGCAGAGTCCTCAGTGACTTGGCCCTGCTCAGCCTCCTCTTGCTTCAATTTCGAAGGTCTATGGCATGGTGTGGAAGGCATCTGTGGGTCTCTGTAATTTTCTCCCCACTCTCTCTCTTCTGTTTTTGCGTCATGTGCAGGGACTGACCATTAAAATAGGCCAGAGGGACTCATATGATTATAAAAAGTGTAATTGAGATATCAGGGTTTTTGTTTGCCTGACTTAAATCTAAATTTGTATCAGGAGGGTTAAAAGTGGAGGGGTCTTTCAATGGCCTCCCCATTTGTTTCTCCCAGTAGCTGTAGCAACCATTATTAGCACTGCTTTGAATTAACGGCCAATTGTCCTATCATAGTCTAAGAAATATGACGAGCTGCGAAACCAATCCCAAGCTAGACTCTGAGTACCCAGCACATCTAATTAAAATGAAAGAAATAGAATGGTGGCAAATAAAATTGGTATCTGGTCTCTACCCAGCGATGTGAAAAGCAGATAGGGGGGTTTGGTTGCGAATCTCTTCCCCCATCAGGCAGGAGGTCTCGGCAGTATGGGTTACAAGGATGACCACACAAAAGCTATCTGGATATCAACTATATCCTCAGCCAAGCTTTTTCCTCCATGTGAGACCTTCCTGCTGCTAGGTAGGATCTCATGACTCTGCAGAGATTAAAGGCTGTGTATGGGAAGGTCTCAGATCTGCATGCAGTAAGCCATGCTTTCTCTCCATGGATGTGGTCCATAACACGGTCCATCATCATGTCCAGCCAGTACTGAGAGGGAGGAGTACTTCCTGCATTGGTGATTTTTTTGTACTTTTTGGTGTGTAAGAGCGTGACATTGGCTAGATGTAACCAACACCTCTTTTATGAAAGATCATGCCATATTGTGACCAAATTTCAAAAGCTATGAGAGCCAAGCAGCTTGCCAGAGCACAGAACCTTCTGGTCCTGTTGACATTCATGATTTCATCCCAAATTTTGCAATATCTGGCACTGTTTTTTAAAGTCCCAGTGCCTGTAGCCAGGTGATTAGAGAAGAAACACATGTAAGTGAAGCTTCTATCCCTCATACTTGCCGATAAAAGTTTGAGGATGTCACCCTAAGGCTTAGTTACACTAAAGGAAATGAGTCCTCTTTTGCAAAATTTCCCAGATATTGGCAAACTCTCGTCAGTTACCTATTTTCAGGCTATCATTTCAGCTCCTAACCCTCCTTCTCCAGTCTCAGTTCACCACGCTGGAGTCATCACTGGGTGGTTATTTGGATGCAGCACAACCAGCATCACTACAGAAATGCTGTGGGGGTAAGATCTGCAAGTGGGCACCGAGAATAAAGTCTGTTGCCAGAAAAAACAGTGAAAGTGAGAGCCTCCTGATGTTGGTTACACCTGATGGAAAAGCGGGGCACTAAGATTGTTACGCACATTGGGAGGTCTCCAACACTTAACGAGAGCCATCAGTGGCATGGTAGGCAAGAGAGAGGCAGGAGGATGTTCACCTACAGGCTGTGGTGGGGAAAGGGGCCAAGAACCGAGGATGGCATCCTTCTTCTTCTTCATCAGACCTTTCCAGGGTACATGTTCCCTCCCAGTGGTCACGTTCCTAGCACACTGGGAGGAGAAGACACAAGGCAAAGCTTTTCTGGGCCACTCTTCATTGCTCCTCTGGGACTGCTGATGGAGAAGAAGAGAAGGAGCGGTAGGGGTCTGGGGATGGTTAGCCTTCTGCTGCACAGGGCGCATTTTTAGCAGTGAGTGGAAGAAGTAGCCACACAACTCCCATTAACAATAACATGATTGCGTGTGTGAGCTCCTATTCACTGTACTGAAAATTTACCCCTAAGGGTCCACATAAATTTGAGCTGTTGACCGTGTGAAATGTTCTTTTATGGGCAATAAGGACACCGAGAGGCAGCTACATGTTTTCCTAAGCCCTGGCCACATACCAGTATTTGTCTGCATAATTCTTCAATTTTTCTTCCCAGATTCTTCATACAATGCACACATTGCTTATAGAGTGCAGGCAAAAAATGTTTTTAACAACAGTATACTTTGTTATTAAATTAGGCCTTGGAACTATAATTCCCCATCTCTGTATTTTGATGAGAAACCCTCTACAATGTTATCAAACTAATATATTGTAGCAAATTCTATATCTGCTGCCTGTGCCACATATAATATGAACTGTATGAGAAAGAGCTAACTTCCTAAAGATTTTTTTTTCTGTCTCTCTATTTCTCACTAAGAAACAAACAGCTTACTGGCAGGTTGGGTATTCATGCTGCTGAATCTTACCTTTTATTTGATTATGCAAATGGAGAGGGACTACTCTGGTACATCTTGGCAAAATTTAATTTCTAGTTTACGCCTAAAAATCTCAAGCCCCCAAAAGATTAGCAATTGTCAATAATGCTGCGTGTTTTCCCTCCCTCTGTTTCTTTCCCACTTTCTTTCTTTCCTCCTCTTTTTCCTTTTTTTTCCACACTTTTTTCCTCCCAGTATTATCAGGCTGTCTTTCAAGTAACTGGAGCAAAGAGTTATGCAAGGGAGGCGTATATCCTCTCAACAGACACGTTCAGCATTTTGAACTCTGCAATCGTAAACAATGGACATGCATATATTTTAAAAAGAAACTTGGAGTAATTTATCTTAATTTAAAACTGACTATTCCTGCTCAGGCTTTCCTTTTTTTCTTTTCTTTTTTTTTTTTCCTCTTGGAATACTGCACATATAAATCCTGAGAAAATCTCCTGGTAATTCATATCAATACACTTGGGGAAATGATTTGGATTCAAAACAAATGCTCTGGCAAACGTAGTTATCTCATCCTCCTGATTTTCTAGATCCTCCAAATCCAGCCAGTTTAACTCTTTAACACTGGGAAGCAGGAATGGACTTGGGGTGGCTGTGTGAACCTCATGGGAAGAGTTGAAGAAGCATGGGTGGGCTCCTGCATGTACCAAAGGGCAGGCGCAGAGGGCAGGCAGAGTTATGGTAGAAATATAGAAATTAGCAGGGTTTGTGTGCTGCTGTGGGTCTGCTGGGGTTATTCCCTCCTGTGGTGGTGTACTGTGGAAGGAGAGTTAGGCAGTAGGCAGCAGGGAAGCCTGAAACCATGCTGCAGCTAGCCTGGCCTGCTGGAAAAGTAGTCCTTGTTTTGCTTGACTAACACCTCTCTTGGTTGCTTAGTGGCTTTCCTTCCAGTTTCTCTTCGCTCAGGAAGAAAACCACACAGAATGCATGTCTTCTTATTAAAGCAGCTCGTGGGGCATCAGGCTGACCTGAGTGCACAGCTGCGGGTGCTGGCCAGAATAGCTAATCTCACCCTGCATCTGGACCACGCCAGAGATCCAGATCTTATGGATGGGAAGGTTCCTCCTGAGAAAACGAGTCTGGAAAACTCTTAGGAGAGAGTTTGGAAAAAGCCTAATCCTGCCTTTATTTCTTCTGCTTTTCCTTCCCTCACACTATCCAGGAAATAATAACCCCACAAATCTCATGTTCTGAAACAGTGCCACAATGAGGTGCGCACATGGGCTTGCTCTGAATAAACCCTTTTACTTGAAAATTAAACTTTAATTGAAAAGTAGGTCTCTGAAGAGATCCTCAACCGCAGCGTCTACCCAATTACAGCAAGGTAACGGTTGCAGTGGAAAGCTGTTAATGTTAGCTGCAGCCCGTGTGGTATGTGGAATGTGTTTCAGGCTTAGCATCAGCATTCAAGGCCATGCCTATGTTCTGATGCTCAAAACAGGAGATTTCATGCCTTTAGCATCAATTTTATGCATTATAGATTTCGCTGTACCTGGGCGTGAACACAGCCATGTGGCTCTGTGTTATTTATTCTGAATCAAGTGTGAACAAAATGCTTGCATCCACCGTTCGTGCGGTGGCTGGTTTTGCTACGTGTCTCTAGGTGGCAACTAAATGGCTCGGTGTCTTGTTTGACTGGCTTTTAGGTAGCAGGCTTTGTGGGTACGGTAAGCCACAAAAGGGAAGTGCAGGGTTTGGTCGCCACATCGACTCACTGACAAAGCCCCGCGCTGCTGCTCGCATCAGTGTGGTGCAGGCAGCTTTGGTTGTGATCTCTTGTTTGTCTCTTGAGCGAGATGAAGCTAACATGCTGAGCGCTGTCTTCAGCTAGTCACTCTTTGGCATGTATGTGTGGGTTGTTTTTGTGGTCATAAAATTTTGAGTGGTGTAGAGCAGCAAGTGTGTTAGAATGATACCTGATAACAATGCTGCATCTTTACGATGTGTCAGGCTCTGCCTGATAAATTCTCTTGCTTTCCTTTCTCTTCCTCAGGATGCTTCAACTTCCAGAGGAAACACTGATCTTTACCATAGTAGCAGGGGCACAACTTCCCAGCCTGTGCCAGGAGCGATGCCGTACTCCAAATTAAAGCAATCTAAAAGGTAAGCAGGGGTCACACCATCATGGGAGCCTCCCAGAGTAACCATAGCCACCTTTTTCCATGTTTTTTATTTGCAAGCAAATTGGGGCTTCTCATAAAGAATTTGAAAACAATTCAATCATCAGCACCTGGATGTGCATGACATTTCCCACCCTCACCCCCTGCAGAAATTTCATAAGGGATTTTAACAAGCCTGGTTAGAGAGCTCCACCACAACAGCTCCAAAGCAGCTGTTACAACGTGGGTGCTGTTTTATACAGCCAGCTGTAAGTTGTGCTCCAAAGGAAGGGTTTAGGGCAAGATATAAAAACAGAATGTGACCGGGTGATTTAGAAGAAAGAAGGGAGGAACTCTTAGTAAAGGGCACGACGCTGCCCCAGGAGCAAAAGGAGGCAAAGACTGAGACCGGAGGTGAAGTCCAGAAAGCAGAAAAATGTGTGGGCAGGAAAGTAGGCAGGTTTTGATCAGAAATGTTGTGGGAACACTGACTGTAGTCAGTTTGGGGCAGCAAAGCCTGACTGTTCTGTGATGGAAATCAGTTGCCACAGTGCCCAGGCTACCTGCTGGACTGATGAGTGGGAAATAATTCAGTAGTGGTGGCGCAGGATCACAGAAACAACCCTACATGCTGCCACAGGTAAAAGAACCATGTTCTGGTGTAATCACAGGTTAGGGAACGAGCAAATTGGGCTATCCCTCAGCTCTGCTGCTTGTTTCTGTGTAACTCTGCAGTTTCTCATTCTTCCCTATGTGCAGAAAGCCAAAGTCCCCCTTGCTCCCTGCCTGAACCTTTCCAGCTTTGATGGGGTCCCAAATGTCCTGCCACACACTGCAGCAGCTCCGGCTGTGTGACCACAGCTTGTTGTGGGCTCCTGAGAATGTGAAAGAAAAATATCATCTGAGCATCAACAGCAAGGCAAGTCTTGTGGACAGAATCAAATCTGTCTCAGGTTTTACTTCAGACACAATTCCCCACCTCCTTTTGTGTATGTTTGAAAATATTTTGGAGCCATGTGCTTCTCCTCCAATTCCTTCTTTTAGGAGACGAGCTTGGATGCTTCTCAGAGAGAAAAGTGACGAAGATTGCTTTACTTTCTGTGAAAGTTGTTCTACTTCCTTTCCCAACGCACTTGCTCAGTGGTACTTTTTAAAGTCGAGGAGGGTGCTTTCGGAGCGGTGGGTTTGTAGATGTGCGAGGGCAGAGCTGGTCTTTTTTGTTGGTAGTGCAGTTGTGACAGCTCGGGATGTGCAAAGGCTGGTGCTCCTGCACCACATCCAAGGTGCTTTCAGCTAGTCAGAACTGGAGCGACGTCTCCCCCGAGTATACACCCAGCTGCTGATGGCTCTCGTCTCCTCCCTCGATATTCTCCAATTTCTGCAGAAGGGAAACGTCTTTCAGTTGCCTCATCCACTGATCAATCCTGGGCGTAGGCTTCCAGCACAAAGCAATCAGTGACAGGCTGTGTGGTGTGATCGCTGCAGGCAGCCTGAGTTCACATTAAATGCAATTCTTACTGTAATGCTTGTTGCTTATTAACACGTCGGAGGCCTGATCCTGAGCCCTTTGAAGCTGATGACAAAGTTTCCATTGAACGTAGCAGGAGGTGGAAGGGGGGGCCCTTGCTGCTTGAGAAAAACAAAACGTTATGGTGCTGAAGTGACTTGAAAAGGATAGAAACAGCTGTCCTGAAACTCTGTGGTTTTTCCTCCCCCTACTTTTTACATTTTTTTTTTCTCCTTAAAGCCGCACCTCCTCATTATGGCATAATTTCATAAAAATTGTAGAGCCATAACCTCAACCCAATTCCCGGCCGTGCCAGCAGCTGTCTCTGGAATAGCCATGCATGGTGCATGTGGCTTTTCTCCTGGATTTGCCACACCTCTTCCCTGCCCCACCAAGGCACTGGGAATGGGCACAAAGCTGTGGGGCTGCCTGGCCCAACCCGGTCCTCGGCCACCTCCTTCAGAAATGTCTGGTGGTGGCAAACTCTCCCATTTGCTCTGGTGCCTCTGCAGGACCTCCTTAGGTGGAGATCCACCTCCAGACCTGCTCCTTGGCAGCCCCCTTGTCCCTTGGTGCCCCCAGCCCCTGTCTGCACCCACGGGCTTTGCTTTTGAAACAGCCTGCGTGCCTGGGTTTTGAAATCACCTTCTGTGAGCCAAAACAGAGCTGTGAGCTGAGCGAGCTGCGGGGCCCGGAAAGCTATCTGCCCATGCTGCTCGGCTTTCAGCGTGCTGCCACCTCACCTATTGAGCTAAATTTCCCATTACAACTTGAATTTAAATATTCTAATAAATTTGTTTTAGAAACTCTTACAGCTCCCCTGTGCCATTTGCAGGGAAACACTCTCTGGGTTTTTTTCTGGGAGATGGAGATTTCTTTGTGCTTGGGGTGACTGATTGAATTTTACCTGCGCTAAATTATATTTGCACATTCTAGTAATTGCAAAGGGCCACACAGAGAAACAAAGCATTGACTGCCGTTGTACTGGGATTTCCCAGATGTATAATTTCAAATTGATATGAAAAAAAAACCTTGCAATGCATTAATAATAGCAGAAAATGTAACTCGGTTGGCCAAGGGTGAACAGAGGCTTTTTTCCTGAGCTACAAAACAAGCTATAGACCTCAGGTGACTAGCATTTATTGTTAGAATGGGTTTTCTATTGCATACCTTCTGAAACACAAAATAAAGATTTATACTGACCAACTTTGCTGTGTGCAACAGATCTGGATCATACCTGAGAAAGTGTGTTTGTTTTGTTTGTTTCTCTCCCCCCACACCTTTTTTTTTTTTTTTTTTTTTAAGTGAAAGCGGGTTTTTGTCTTATTCAAAGGCACTTTTCCATTATTCAGTCTTCTGGCAGGTCACCTGTCCTTTTTCTGCAGTGCAATATTATCTCATGGTTGGAAATATTATGACATTGAAAAAAGAAACCTTTGACGAACAGCACATACTTTCCAAATAATGTCAGTGCAACTCAAACTAGATGGAATAATGCTCAGTAATGATACCAACACTATATCTGCATGTTCATTAATAAAGCATAAAGACTAGCTTTTTAAAGGCATAGGCCAAAGGCAGAGGATGGATTTTCCCGCTCTCCATGAAATAAAAGGAGAAAAAGTCCTGATAGACATTTAATAAAATAAGACACAGACCTGTTAGAGTGGGTCCAGAGGAGGGCCATGAACATGATCAAAGGGCTGGAGCACCTCTGCTATGAAGACAGGCTGAGGGAGTTGGGGTTGTTCAGCCTAGAGAAGAGAAGGCTCCAGGCAGACCTTATGGCAGCCTTCCAGTACCTGAAGGGGACTACAGGAAAGCTGGGGAGAGACTCCTTGTCAGGGAGTGTAGGGATAGGACAAGGAGTAATGGTTTTAAACTGAAAGAAGGTAGGTTTAGATTAGACATAAAAAGGAAATTCTTCACTCTGAGGGCGGTGAGGCAGTGGCACAGGCTGCCCAGAGAAGCTGTGGATGCCCCATCCCTGGAGGTGTTCAAGGCCAGGCTGGATGGGGCCTTGGCCAACCTGATCTGGTGGGAGGTGTCCCTGCCCATGGCAGGGGGTTGGAACTGGGTGGTCTTTACAGTCCCTTCCAACCCAAATCATTCTGTGATTCTGTGACCTATGTTATCACATAGTTCTGGAGCACAAAGCTCTGCCCAGCTCTCTGCTGGACTTTGGGGTGGTTTTCATGTGCCTGGAGCTTGCACATGTTGAGCACAAAGACTTGGCAGAAACCATGCCAGAGGGAAAATGTGCCAGGCTGGAAGGAGACAGACAACCCATATATAAGCATGTCACTCTGAGCAGGAACCTCAACACCCTGCCAAGCTTTGGTGGCATTTTCTCAAGGGGGTATTCACAAACCTGGATTTTTAGCCTTAGGATGTCACTACATAGGGGTCTGGCTTGCACCTTGATGTGGCTGTTCTCTCTTCTCCATGGAACTGACCATGAATGGTGGCTTAAGATCACCTTTTGGGGTATTCCTGCTGAGTATCATCTGTTGGGATCACCGTACTGCTCCCCTCGGGTTAGAAGGCAAGCCCTGCAGCCCAGCCACGGACCTTTTCCAGGTCCCTGTTTGAAAGCCCTGCTCAAAGGCTGGGGGAAAGATGCTTCGCTGCAGATACCACCCAGCACAGTGCTACCAGCAGCAGTAGCAAATGTCTAAGGGTCAATGCTGCTTTTAATACTGGCAGGAATTGTAACTGGAAGCCACTGCCTCATTTGTGCCTTACAAGCACTTCTTCCCTTCCACTTCACACTCTGGGAGTATGCAGCTCAACTATCACTGCCTTCATGCTCTTGCAAATTTTAATGCATTATTAATAATTTTGTAGCATATTTCTTCAAGCTCTTTAGCAGAAAATGTTATTTCAGTGCTGACTCTGATAAGAGTCTTAGTCACCATGTGCACAATTTCCAAGCTACCACACAACCTGAGCTTTTAATTTGTTCCCCCTGTTCAAACACAGGAAGGACCTTCTGAGAATAATATTCCTCATTATCTGATTGCTTTTGTGAATCGTTTCCTGCATTTCTAGGTATGCTTATCATCAGATCATAGACAGTACAGATGGGAGACCTATTAACTAATCTTGCACACGCTCCCCCTCTTGCCCCCACAATGAGACATCATTTAATTTGTGGAACGTATTCCCATCCAGATAAATCCATATTTGTGCTTCAGAGAAAAATAACAATACCAGGAAAACAAAACAAAACAAAACAAAACAAAAAAAGGAAATGTTTCTGTAATTGCTGAAGAAGGCAATCCGTCCTTGGTCTCAGATAACCTTTGGCCAACAGTAAATGCCCTCACAAAGGTGGGACAATTTCTTTCCTGCTCTAGAAAGGTGCCCAAGTGAGGTGCCTGGTAAAAGGACACCCTCCCTCTCTTGCCCTCACTGGGGAAGGTGGGAGTGGAGAAAGGTAAAGGCTCAAGTAGATGAAAAATGTTATCAGACAGATGATCTTCTCCATGGGCCCAGAAGCTGCCTGATGCCAGTGATGGTGAGAGGGAGTCACAGAAGGATCCGAGAAGAAAGGGAGATTGACAATTTTTGACTGAAAATGTATTTGTTGAAAAATAGTGAGCTGACAAAACTGAAATACTTCAGAATAACATTTCAACTTCTTCAGAACGTCCTGAGTTTTGATAAAAATGTGAAATAGAAAATGCCTATATAATTTTCTGCAAGTGTTAACATTTTTTCAATTGACAAATCAAATTTTTATCTCATTTTTATAAATGGATTCTCTTTTATTTCCACCAAAATTCTGAAGGGGTAAAAACAGAAAAAGTGTGTGGGAGGAAGCGATGCTGGTGATTTTTTTTAATATATTCTTTCTTCAAAAAGATGGGGAGAATAATTATTGCCCCCCCCCCCCAAAAAAAAAAAGCTTTGTACCTTTGTATTTCAAAATGTTGTGTTTAGACATTGCGTGAAAGTATTCAGAAAGGACTAAAATCTTTTATTTCTTCTTAATACTTTGCATTCATGCTGGCATCGATATGCATTGTATCATTATATATGTATTCCTTAATAATTGCAAAGACAAATTACATAGCAATGGTTGCACATCTCCTGTCTTCTATTGAACAGAAAGAAATCATTTACGGGAATGACCAGGATTTAATCTGCTCTCTCCAGAAAGTGAGGTGAGGGCAAAAAAAGCACCCCAAGCTGGTTTCTGGGGCGGATGGGTCCCTGCTGCCGCAGGGCTTCCTGCAGAAAACTGAGCAGGGTGATGGGGTGTCTATTTGTCTGTCCATAGCACAGGGAAACTACATCAGGGCACAGGACAGTGGGTTGATTTGGTTGGGGTGGCGGCACTTCTACTACATTGCTTGGTGTTGCCTTGTGAGGAACAAAAGAGGAGTCAAAAAATAATAATATCGCCTGATGTCTGGCCACTGAGGACTTCATGAGATGCTCCTCATGCAAATCCTTGCTACGTCTCATGCCAGAAAGTCTTCAAATCATTACAGTGAGGGAAAAAAAGGTCATTTTTTGAGATAAATTTCTCTTTCTGGATATTTCAGAGTTCCACATTTCAGACAAATTATCCATTTTTAACAGCCCAGAGCATGAACATGGAGCTTCTGAAAAGAAAGGGTGTTGGACTATCAACATGCTTCATCAGCTAAGCACTCTGTCATGTCTGGCCTTCTCCAATATTTCAGGTTTTGCAATCAGGGGATAGAGGGGAGCTGACAATCTCAAATAACTGGCTTGCCTATTTCCTAAGGGGCAAGACCCGTTTTATTCTGTCTTGTAGGTAGCTGAAAGGCCCACCTGCAGACCTTTGCTTATTCCCAGCTGGGACAGCTGGAGAGGAGCAACCCTCGCTATTTCCCTTGTGGATGTTGCTACCTGCTCTTTAGTTACAGGTCCAGGGCCCTAATATGGACATGGACCATGACAGCAGATGGGGAACATCAGTGGGGTCAAGATGATTCCTAGGGGCTGGGGTATTACTGGTGTGGTGGGAAGCAAGAGGCTGTGGTAAGAGTGGAAGCTGATGGTGGCCCCCAGCCCTGAGGAGAAGCTCCCCATAACCAAGAATGCTCTCATCCTGACATGTATTTGCTCATCTAAACCAGATGCTTGTGATAAAACTGTATTCATACAATGATACTCATCTCCAGTGATGACTTCTTGCAGGTCAAGGAAAAACTTCTTGCACTGAGCACTGGCACAGGCTGCCCAGAGAGGCTGTGGGTTCTCCTCCCTGGAAATCTCCAGAAGCCGCCTGGATGTGGCCCTGGGTGGCTCTGGGTGTCCCTGCTGGAACAGGGTGGGACCAGGCGGCCTCCAGAGGGCCCTGCCAGCCTCAGCCGTGCTGTGATTCTGTGATTTTGTAATTCTTTGAAAAGTGACGGTTGCCAAGATGAAGGGGGAAAGAGGAGAGAAAGTAGTGCCAATTGTGAGGATCTAGCCTGCAAATCTGTGTGGCTGGCCGCGACTGCTGCAGCAGAAGCCACAGTGCAAACACGCTGCACTTTTTTGTTGACTTTTCAGTTTTTTAATTACCAGCAAGTTGGTAATGGCATGCAGAATCAGATCCTGCTTCCTTTCACACTCCAGACACTCATGTCTTGACCACAGGGCTATAAAATTATCAAAGGGGAATATTATTGGCTGTAACCACCTCAGTAATATTTTTACAACTCCTGATTGACCACAAATCTATATTTAATAAGAAAAACAAAGCAAACACACACCCCATTCACTTCAGCGTGTGCTGTATATTGGACTGGGGAAACACATTTGTTCTATAGGGAGGCAGGAATTGCAGACCATGCCTATGAAAACATACTTATTATATCCATGACTGGAAAAAAATTATAAATGTTCCTATTTTGGGTATTTTCCTAAGTTGTCCCAGCCTTTATCAGCTCAACTGGCCTCTTGCTAAACTACTGCGAATATTGTACTCTAATTATTCATTGTAGTGGTGTGTTAGAGAGAGACTTTGATATTTTCAGTATGTTAAACAACATAATTCAGAAATTAAGTCTGGCTAAAAAAATCTCCCCTGCATGGATTTGGAGGAAACAGCACAGTCCTGTCTTCTTGATTCAGGTTTTGAGGCAGTGGGGTCCTTCTCTTTACGCTTCTAGAGAGCTTCTAAGGAACTCAGGGATAGCTATGAACACTGGATGGCATTTCTGAAGCAGGACTAATAACGCGAAGCGGGGTCTGATTCCTGCCTGACGCAGAGCTACATGGACTGGAAACAACGTAGGACATTGCAAAAAAGTGGTCACCTTGGAGAAGCTGTGACAGCTCCATGTCCACCCACGAGGACATGAGAGGCTGTGCCAGCCCAGAGCTGAGTTAATTCAGGTCACATCCACAGCTAAGAAGTTTGATTTTGGAAGGTTAACAGATAGTATACGCTGCCCTTATTTTGTTGCCAATACACCCAAAATTATAGCAGGTTTAAGGACCACGAGTAGTAGCTGGCAGGAGGTGATAAATGGCTCTGTGTGCCCGCAGTTTGCTTCCCACCAGGCAAGCACACGTCCACTGAAAAGGTGCCCGTCTGTCATCAGATGGCACTTAGCTGTGGTGTTGTGGTTAGCAGTCTGGGGTGCTGTCACGGCATGTGCTGCCTGTGTGATGAGGCAGGCCGGGGCCTCCACGGGCCGTCAAGAGCCTTACTCCAGCCATCCTGTGTGCTCATTAGCAGCCTGCTCCACTATCTGGCTTCAGGAACCCAAATCACCTCCTAGCATGCGGGCTTCTGAAGCCCTGACCTACTGATAGCTATCCATTATACCAGCTATCACTGACTAGCTGATATAATGACATGAGAAATGGTGCAGGATAGAGGAAGAGGCCAGCAGTGGATGCCACCTATAAATCTGCTCAGATGACAGAAAGAACATCCCATGTCTTCCAGAAAGGAGCAGGCTTTCTCTGGGAATGGATTCAAGCCCCTCCAGCATCCACTTTTGCACCAGGAGCTCTGCCATTGCTACAGGCCTGCATCCGGGTCAGCTGTGGCAATAAGGACTCCTGGTGCATTTGCATCTTCGCAGAGCCAGAGCTTGTGAGTTGCCTGATAGCTCAGCCTCCTGCAGTGGTTGCAGGAGGTGCCAGCAAGACAAGTGTGACACCATACAGCACTGGAACCACTCAAGTAGCTGCTACTGGAACTTGCCCTACCCTGACAACCCTCAGACACTTGCCTTTACTACTGCCGGGCCCACATCCCCCACCTCCAGTCTCCTTCCAGGTTTGTGGTCCACTTGTTCTCCTTTCACCAGCCTCTTTTGTTGCCTCTCCATGCCCTGCTGCTCCTTTTCCTCCCCATAGATGACCTGCTGGTCTGATGGGTTCTTCTCGCAGCCAGTCCCCCCCACCCCATGCCTTATGGGATGCTATTTCTGCCACAGCTTGTGAAAGGCTATTTCTCGGCCTATCTCAGTCAGAAGACCCAGCTAAAGGAGTGGAAAATCATATTGCTATTTCCTGCCTGCATGAAGGAAAAATGAAGTCTCTCCCATTTCTTCATTCTGTAGCATAGCAAAGCCAAAAGTGGCTACTTTTATCTAGAGCTATGCACATTACTGACTTTTCAGTTGGCTGGCTGCATTGAAATATTGGAGGAAAACAGTCTTTCTGCTTGATCTGAAACAACACTTTTTGGTTTCCTAGGCAAATGGGAAAAAAATCTGAAAAAATTAATTTGGAGCCAAGTAAAACATTTCATTTGACTTAAAATAAACATTTTCTTCACTATAAAATGAGAATTTCCACTGTTTTCTTTTTGTGAAGGAAACCAAAAATTTTCTTTTTTGGATACAGCCAAAACTTTTCAGTGAACAAAAAACCACCATGATTCATTTTTATCTATAGGATATGCTTCTGTCCCTACACTCTACCCTGTCCAGGGCTTTTGAGCTTTCAGCTTGACAGGAGCTCAGTGAGGACTGACAGGAAGGATGCACCTACCTTTTGAAGAAGGAACCAAACAAGAGAAATCCGTGTCAACCCCTCCCACCCCTTGACTATCTTACTACATGTCTTTTCACTGTTTAACTCTGCAAATAAAATTTCCCTGAAAAGTGTAAGGGGAGTGTATGACAAAAACAAAATTAAAGGCATATGTTTATGAACAGCTCCACATCCTTCCTCAATTTAAGTGCTGCAAATATTTTTGTCTTCTGTTTCATGACTTGGACAGTGTTAAAAACACTGAAGCACTTTTATTCACACATCATCAACTTGTAGGAAGAAAATAAAAAATAATAGTGCCAGCAGCTTTCATAATATGTATGTGACAAATACTGTGATGCAATTAAAAAGTGCTGTAAAGTATGGCCTGCTGGACCTTAAAATTAACTACTAGGACATGCCTAGCACTTCCTACTGATGAAAATCAGAGAAGCTGAAGCCTCCAAGTGTGTCTTGTGAAGAGCAAGCACTGTGCTCCTGATGAGAATTTTACTCTGCCCTGCATTTAAGATCATCTGCATTTAGTTCCCGTTAAGAAATATATTTTGTGTTTTGTCTTTTTGTAAAGGCCAAAGGAGCTCAGTTGCTGTGACTTTTCCTGAGGTAGATGCATTTGAATATAAAAGTCTTGCTGCGGTGAGATCCATGGATGATCTTACGAGTATGGTTAAGCCTCTTTTACCACTGTAATTTGGTTCCCGTTCTTCAGCTGCAAGCGTAGCCCCACAGGAGATTTCCCTTGGTACAGTTTCCTGGAACCCAGCTGCATGGTGGGACAAGGAGATGGGCCTGGGCAGCCGTGCCCCCGTGCCCTGCTCCTTCTGACATAACCTGGGCTGCGCCTCTGCCAAGATCAATGCAATGGAAATGTCATCTCTTCATCACCACGAAGGGGAGGCTGGTATTAAGTTTCAGCAGTTGATGCTTGCAGTGACAGAAATTGATACACGTTCCTTGTGTTATTTCAAGGCTTGAAGCTGTTTGCAGCTGCGTCTTTATCAGAAATTCTTGCCTCTCTGCCTCTGTCAAAGGCTTTTAAATTACTTTATATTTGTAGCTTTTGAGCAGCTGGATCTCTCTGCTCATATTCTTTAATTTGTTGAAATGTAGCAAGAGCACTCTGGCCAAGGTACAATGCTTGAAAACTTCTCTGGCCAGTCCTAGCCTGAGTGAGTACACGGAGTAGTAGCTCATAAATACATCCCCAGATCATCGTTTTATTTGTGAAGGTGTAGCCTACCCTGACCAGGTCTGAAAGCAAGATGGGGCCAAGCAGCAGGTGAAAAAAAAGCATGGTAAAGGACAACTGGATCTTCTCTCCCTGACTCCTGGTCCTATCACCCATCAGGTGTCTATTGGAATAGCATCAGTCACTCTGTCTGGGGACAGCGGTAGCCCCAGGAGCCTTGGGTAAGTGCTTCCTCAGCTGTCACAATAAGGAGCGATGAGTAGGAGAGAGAGGTCTCATCGCTAGCTTGTGCACAAGCCACCAGCTGAAACTTATTCACAAAAAAACATTCGTTAAACAAGGCGGAATAACAAATGCATTTATAAAAAAAGCAACGAATTCATTAACAGGAAAGAAAGCTAAATTAGCCAAATAAATAATTCACCACAAATTTCTCAGTTCTGTTTCACACCAAACATTTACGTTAACCTCCTAATTCTTCAACCTGCTGAATCTCTGCGAAGATTAAAGCCAAATGAAAGTGAAAACCAAAAAGGCAAAAAAAATGCAACAAAGTACCTGTTATACCTCGTATAGGTGGAGCGGCTGGCTGTGTCTCCACAGAAGCTCTTTTCTCAGATTTCAATTGCATGACCAAGTTTCTGGGGGCAAGTTATAGAAGTGATAGCCCAAACTCCACCTGGATGGAAAGACACAGCTAGGTCTTACACAGTTGTGGGTTTTCAATATTCATACCTCAATTCAGGAAACAACTTCAGCACATGCTTCAGTTGAGGGCACATTTACCTATTTTCTCTCCTTTGGTGGCTCTATGAAGAGGTGTAGCTGTTGCTCAGGCAGATATTCTGAAGAAAGGACTTAAACTGCGTTTAAGAAAATGTCAAAAAATTGTGAGAGAGTTTTTCAAGTGAAAAAAACTGCAGACTGAGAGTACAAGACCACTGTAACAGAGTCTTAAATAGCAAAATATTAAAGTTTTTGGTATCTGGGGACGCCATGGACAGACTGCAGCCTTCTTAGAAGTTCTCCCCAGATGGTGGCGGGGTGTAAAATAGGGATTAACAAAATGCTGTTTTGCTGGTGGTGCCCAGTGGAGCTCCACAGCAAATATGTAAACACTAGCAAACCTGGCTTGGTGCTGATGCCCTGTACCTGTCCCCTCGTAACAGGCCTCTAGTTTTGCTAAGGCCAGTGCATTGGCTAAGCAATGGTATTTCTAATCACTAGAGTCAATATTGCTGTAGTGCCATTGCAACATTGATTAAACTGTTAAAATATGGCATTACAAACCCAATGAGAGTACAGCACTTTGAAGCTACAGCTCACTACTGCTTCCAGTCCCTTCCACAGAAAGTAATAAAAAGTACAATCAATGAATTGGGATTTCATCAGCAGGATTTAACCTCAGTCATCGTCTGTAGCAGTGCTGTGGTCTTACGGGCCACACCACGACCCCTCACTCATTATGGATTGGATATAGAGGCCTTGGCGCAACCAGCGGTCGCCGGTCGGGGATTTGTTCTATCATCAGAGATCATTTTGTTTTTGCCATTACTGAATTCCCAGTGTGTATGTATCTCCTCTTTGTCTCTGCCATTCAGAACAGTCTCCATTTCTTGTTAATTTATAAACAGTGCAATGAAATCAAATGAGACTCCCGTAGGGCTTTCTTTTTATTGTAAACATGGTAATGCTCAGTGAAAACACTGAGGTATTTCAGCTACTAAACCCAGCAGGAAAAATAATAGTTTTGGGGAGGTGGTGGCAAGTCAAATATAGCATTTGCTCAAAATAGCATCTAAAATACTTAGTTATTTTATAAACATCCAACATGTTGTTTTTCTCTAAGAAGGATTTTCTGGCCATATCGAGGTGGAAATCTCAGGTAAGCCTCTCTGTGCACAATATATACCAAATGTACATTGTCCCCATTTTGTGGGAAAACAAAAACAACAACAACAACAAAAACAGATTGTGAAAACTATGTAGCTGAGACCTTGTTTCACTTTTTGGCCACTTGAAAGATTAAGCTGAGTGTCTCTTTTGGGAGCTCTAAATAAGAGAATGGAATAAAAATGTGCTTAAATGCTATGTAAAGTTCCGCTCAATCCCATTGTCAGATGGAACAGCAAATTCACTGTCTCAAAAAGAAAAAAAAAATTTAGTATGTACTCCTGCTTGAACTGAGAGACTGCTTCTTTCTTAAAAAAGGTTAAAAAATAGGAATTAATTAAACTGAATGCATAAATTCCGATAGAAATCACTTCTGTTTCTAGATATGGGACATTGCTCTTTATTATTTTTATGGTGTTGCAGAACTACCGAGGTTATAACATACATTAAAAAGTAGGCGCCAAGCTTTCTCAAATTAAAGGGCTGGCTATGCCCATGCCTTGCATGCGGTGAGTCGGTGTCCGCCACTGTGTACCCAGTGCCCGTGCACCTGGGAGGCTGCTGTGGATGTCTCTCTTCGCACTCCATGAAGCAGAAGCACATTTTATTTTGTAAAGCAGAGCAATGTGGCAGCCACACAATTTTTCTGCTGGGTGAATCCTTAAGCAAAGTGAGACAGAGGGAACTGATAGACTATATTTAAAGTCTATAAAAAGTTAACAGCCTCTTCTCAATAATTATGTATCTATAAAAAAAAATAAAGATGATACAGGGCCAAAACTTAATGGCATTTATGTTAATGTGATACTGAACTCTCACAGGCAGTAGATATCTGCAGAAGTGGGTCACATATAGCTTAGAAGCTTTGCGTTGTATATTCTGTTCAGCATGTGTCTGTTCAAATAAGTTTTCTGTGTGTAATGTGAGCAAGTCACATCTAGTATTGCGCTGCTTCTGTTCACATTGACCATGTCTCTGAAATCACACTGTCCCCACTGAATATGGAGGACTGATAAAATCCCATTTGTTGCTGGCTAATACCCCTATGCTTAATGTTCAAGTGGGGGCAAATCTCCTGGTTCCAGCTCCTTAATTTTCCTTTTTTTTTTTTTTATGTGAAGTCTGATTGTTTACCCAGGATGGGAGTAAATGAAAATGAGGACTTACTTCTAGCTGTTACCTGTGCACAGCAGATTTATACTGGTGTTGCAGCACTCCGGTTTCACTGGGCTGCCCTGCCTTGCTGTTACTGTGAGAACCTCCATGTCTGTGTAATTAGGGTAGCCCCAAAAGTAATTTCTGCACAGATCAGACTTGAAGGAGCGTTGTGGGATGAGGGGAAAATACAAAGACCTTTGGGAATCAAGAGAAATATGTTCTCCTATTTTTTAACTGGAAACTCTGGTCCTCATTTCCGTGCCACTTTTATGAAAAATTCAAAGTTATATCAGGCATTAAAATGACAAATTGGCTGATTTTGCCTGTTGTTAGAAATATGGAGCACTATTTGCTTGTCAGGCAGCTTCATAATTAGCAGCGGTCTATGTGGTATCAAGGCAAGAGATCATCAGATCAAGTTTCATGTTTATTCCACAGCCAGCATCTTCCCTATTGCTAATGAAAGAGTCTCCGAGGGACTGGCATATCTGAGCCTGGCAGCTATGTAACATCACTCTTTGAGCTTTGCTTCCATCCCAGCCCTCATTCTCATTTGTTTTTTGATCACATCCCACATTTATAAATGTATACTGTTATCAAATATATTGTGAACGGTGTTTTTTTAAGGCACAACAAAATATTGTATTTTCTGGTCATTTTTGTTGCTGGTCAGCATAAGCTTGTGTTTGTGGGGCATGTGTATATGCCATCTTGGAATGTGGTCAACTTTGTTGTTTTGTATGGGTATGGCATGTGTATTCACGAAGGCATAACAGACCGTCAAGTTACTAGTAGTTCACAGTTTGCCTCCTGCCTCTTCCTAAAGCTGAAAGGTTTTGGTTAGGGAAACTGACGCATCTGAGAAAATACATGATTTAATGAGGACAAGAACTGCAAATAATGCAACGATGGAAATGGGATTCCTTAAGAAATTCCATGCTTTCATTTGCTAAAATGCTCCCTGCAGAAAATCTCCTCATCTTACCTTTTCCTTCATAATAGTTGTTATGACTATTTCTGTGTAAAGTGAGGAAACTGGTGGTTTGGTATAAGCAATAAGATCACAAGACTTTTGATACTGGAGTATTGGATCAGTTGTTGTGTCATGACATACATATTCATAACCTAGCAGGCCTTGTAGTCGATTTATGCATAAGGGACTGATAAGAAAAAAATTGATTTATGATGATCTCAAAAACATGGTCTCCCAAGATGTATTCTGCAGCTTTGAGACCTACAGTTTAGGCTCTATTAATTTTACAGTGCTGTCTGGAATTATCCATCTGTTTAAAGGTTAACTGTCTTTACACTTTTGAAATGGGTAGTTCTGTTTTGATTCTTGCTTTGTTCATGCCACTGATTTATAAATTATTAAATCTATAACTGCACAAAAAGACTGAAATTTGGTTGCCAGATTACTACATCTACTTATTTCAAACTTTCCTTAGTAACTTTTTATATTATCTTAATACTCACTGTTAAGTGCTGATAGGAGGGAACATGTTGAACTCAATGGCATGTGTTACACAATGCAATGAACTTTCAGCAAGAAAAACACCATTTTTATAACAGAAATGTAGCCATGTGTCCAGAGGACCACACCAGACAAATCCTTCAACACAACATCATGCCAGAAAATACCAGCATGCAGTCACACAGCAACACTGAGAGAGATGGTGGGGTCTACTGGTTAAGAAAGAGCTTCAAACAAAACCCATAGAATTCGGTTTTCCTTCCTTCCTTCCTTCCTTCCTTCCTTCCTTCCTTCCTTCCTTCCTTCCTTCCTTCCTTCCTTCCTTCCTTCCTTCCTTCCTTCCTTCCTTCCTTCCTTCCTTCCTTCCTTCCTTCCTTCCTTCCTTCCCTCCCTCCCTCCCTCCCTCCCTCCCTCCCTCCCTCCTTCCCTCCTTCCCTCCTTCCCTCCTCCTTAAAAAAGTTGCTTTTGGACTGTTAATTAACTTTGGCTGCAGCATACAAGCTCCAACAGAAACTTCCTTTCTCAAAGCACACGAGACCTATCCTTACATTCCCTGCTGCTTTTGGACAGATGCAAAGCCGGGAGAGCTATTTTGCCTGTCTTTCTTGCTGGGTCAGCAAAAGCAGAAATATCGCCTGTGCAGTATCTCTTGTATATAGAATGAGTAGCTCGGCTGTAGTGTAGCTGCATGAGAAAACTGCTTCACAGGAAAGTGTTCCTTGCAGTATTGTTCCATTCTACAGCTTCAGAAACTCTTCATGAGCATTCATCATCTGGTCATAGTCAGCCATGTGTGAAGAAGTTTGTTACACAGACTGATAAATGTTGAGCAACTACTGTTTCCAGCAAGTCATATTCGGAGGTTCATAACCTTAATATTCTGATATGTGGCATTTGCATGTGTAAAACTGGAGAGATTCCCAAGAGAATACTGAACAACTACTTTATGATCAGGTCCATTAACTTCACTGGAGAGGTCAGCTCTGGAACTATTAGAAAATAGCATTTTGCCCATATATAATTTGTTTTTCTTTTAAAACTGAAAATGGACGGATTTTATTATTATTATTATTATTTTTTCCCCAAAGATGTTCAATTGTTAATCTAAATGATTTTAGTTTGTGTTGGAAATTGAAGTTCTCAGGTTTGAAGTTCTTGCATTTAGAATGTAAAGTTGAAAATTTCTACATAAAAAGACACTTTATGTGAAATAAATTATTTAAATGAACTCCCAATTTTCCAGTGAAAGCCCAATTATGTTGGAAAATTTTTAACCATTTTCTCAAGAGTAGAATCCTCAAGAGAAATGAAATATAGCTGGTGTATTCTCACAGAATGATAAAACCCCTCCAAAGTTAGAGGATGCCTCAAGAGTTCACCTCATTTATTTCTCGTAGTTTGTAATGCCACAGACAGGAAAAAAAGATAATGTTTTAAATGATCATAATGAAGAGTTTAAATTATTATAATCAATATATTTTAAACAAGGGTTGATTTCCAAACTACAAGCAAATAATTGTTTCACTGTAACTTTTTATGTGTGACTTTTACTGGAACCAGCTGTGTAGTTTATTCTGAATTAGTGCTTCTTTTAAGTAGTGTTCAGGGATTCCAGTTAGGAACAGGGTCCTGTTGTGCTGAGGGTTGTATGGATATGGACCTTAGCTAGGAGCCCAATGCTGAAGGCATGTCATCTGAAGAAACAAAGCTCAAAAGACTTAACTCTTCCTAGAAGATTTCCAAAACATTCTTAAACACTCTTGAACTTGTTTTTGGCAGTAGAGTGTTTTGTTTTTGTTTTTGTTTTTTTTGTTTTTTTTTTTTTTTAGGGTGAGCAAAATGCATAATCTTAGTTTTACCAAAGATTGCACAACACTTGCCAAAGGATAACATCAATAAATGTAAAATGTCAGCCTACAAATTACCAATTTCTTCCTGAAGTTCTATGGTCTGTGAGCAGACAGGGTTTTGCTTTTTAAGCAAGAGGCAAGTAAGTGAGACGCTGTGGTAGGAGATAATTATGAAAAACAAACCTCATGGCTGTGATTGCAGGAGCTGTTGTGATAAATACAGGTAAAAATTGTGAGTCTGAAAATAAAAATGCATTTATTCAACAGCTTTCTGTGGCCACGATGTAATTGAAAAGGATGCTGAGATCTCATTACCGCTGAAAAGGTCTCCTCACTATGCGGAAATGTGGACATAAAGCAATAGGGGAGAGCTAAGCATTAGAAACATTGACCTGCTTCCTTTGGCTCTTGATTAGTCTGGGGATGAGGAAGATCTGCACACCCATCTGGCAATCTCTTGTAAATATTGACTTCTAGGGAGCGATGCCATCCTGCCTGCTCACAGCGGTGCTTTCCTTTGTTACCATCAGATTGTGGCATTTCAAATAATGGCTGCATTGCACACACAAAGTTTCATCAGTCCTCTAAACAGCTCCAGATACTTTAGTCACAACTCAGTTGCCTAAACCAAGGCATCTCGGACCATCTGAGACACCTTGGCTATCTTCCTGGTCCCTCAGCTGCTGGGCCTGGTATTGCCTGAGTCCCCCATAGGTCCCGCCTCACATCTCCCAGTTTACCTTAGGGTGTCCCTAATTGCAGGAGCTACCTATGCCTGGGCAACTAAAAGGTGCCCTTTGTGTCTCTGCGGCTGAGAGCACAGCAGCTGTGCAATGGCAGAGCCATAGGCAGTAAGCAAACAGCCTGACTTTGGCACGTAATTACCCCAACAAATTCAGAGATGTAGTGGCAGTGCTTGTCACAGGAACACCTGGATGGTAGCATCCCAGATAACAGAAGGAATTCAGGACAAATGGTGACGGACTCCATGCCACTGGTAAATACTCTGTGCTCTCCTTTAATGACATTGGAAACATTACAGTTTTGCAGAACGAGATCTGATCCTTCAGAGATGAACCTGTCATCAACAGATCCCACTAAAAGAATAGAAATCTGGGAACAGAAGCTAACGGAAAATAGATCGTCAGGTTCCCTTGCTGGGAAAGCAGAGTTGTGAGCATGGCTTTGAGATTTCAGGAGGCAGGGGTGAAGAGATGAGTGCATGCACAAAGTGTGAGGCCTTGCCTGCCATTCCCATGGTCCTTGCAAAGGTCTATCAAGCTCTCAGAGTAAGTAGAGTAAAAGCATGCAGCCCCAAGTGCTGCATTAAAGTATGTGAGAGGTGAAAATTAGAAAATAACTATTTTCAGTCCTGACTAGCTGCCTATGTGGGAGTGGAGGTGTAAAGAGAGAGGGATACTTTTGGCTCTAATATCAAGAAGCAGGCTATTCCTCCTGCAACTGGACTCCAGAAAGTGCTTCCAGAAGAGCAAGAACAGGCTGTGGTTGTGGTGTGGTCCTCTGGGCTGCTGTTGAACCACCCCTGAGGACAGATGGGTGGAAAAGGAATCATGACCAAGTGCATGGCATTAGCCTTGATGTTGTTCCTTATGACTTATATCCTTTCCCACTCACCAGGATAACCTGTAAAACTTGGCATGCTAAGAATGACTTTGTTTGTCTGAGAAGTAGTGGGAATGCACCCACCAGCATCAACAAAGAGTGCAGGTGATCACAAGCCGTATTACCTCTGCCCAAGGTGCCTAACTTAAGCCTTACTTTTTACTTTTTTTAAGGCTGATGGTCAAAATACGTTTGACTTTGGGCAAAAAGCCATTAGGAAGAAGCAGAGAAAACATCGAATTGTACCACTGGAGAGCCAGAAGCTGACTTGCCGTGATCCCATCTGCTAACGACAGTGCTAGGGGTAGCGACCTACCTGAGGTTATTTTTCCTGTCTCTTCACCTTCCCCCCTGCTCCTGCTCCCTCTTTCTGTTCAAAAAGATGTTTTCTCTCTGGATGTCGGTACAAAACCTCTCAGAACTTGCTGGGCATGTTTTTTGTTAAGTGCCAGGTGGTGAAATAAAAAAAGACAAGCGCACAGAGACTTTTTGTTACTGTGATTAATTCTCACATTCGTACAACTCCTGATCCCGGCTGCATCCCGATGTGGAAGATTCAGCATTTAAATAGCACTCACCGGTTACTATTGATCAGGGGGGCTGGTGCATGTGTGGAGGGGTTGGAGTGCATTTATTCCTCCCGGATTACTCCTTCTCCTGGTTTGTAATTATTTGTTTCCACTTGTAGTGGGTTTTGTTATTTAGTGTTTAAAACTAGTTTAATTAATCTCTTCTGTTGTTGTTGTTTTGAAAATGTGACAGACACTCATGAGATAGATAATGGATTGATAAAGAACACTTGAGGGGACCCTGGAGTGCTCATCATTTGCTAGGTAGGGTATGTTAAACATAATACTGGTAAGATCAAGCCCTCCAGGACAAAAAATGAAAGAGGCATTTAATTGGAACACTTAGCAATCACAAAACCAAGACAGAGGTTAAATTGTTTTGAGCAAGAGAAATTAATACATTAAAGGTTACATTTCCAACTGTGAGGCTGCAGAGCCAGGCTCTTATGCAGTGTCAGAATTACATAAGGCAGAAGAAATGGCTCTGAAATGATTGTGGAATCATTAACAAAAGCCAAGGCAGAGTAAGACATTTCCCAGCAGGAGGGTGTGAAGAAGAATAAAGACATGGAGAGAGCTCATTAAGAATGAATTGCAGACCATAAACATTTGAAACCACTAAGTGTGGAGTTCTATCTGTTATCTAATGACTCAGAAATTATAAAACTAGCAATGACTTTCAGAAAAGGAGTTGACTTTGCAGGAGGTTGTTTGCCATTATGAAAAAAAGGTAATTTTTTTTTCTAGTTGGGGGAAAAAAAAATAAAAATCCTTCATCTTTGTAAATCAGCACAATTTAAGCAACTTCAGCTATACCCCAGAGAGATTTCCTTCTGTATAATTACACATTGTCTCAGATTTAGTAACAAGGATGTTGAAATGGAGGAGCTGCAGAGAGGATGAAGGAAGAGACAAGAGGTTCATTTCTTACTGTCTGACTGCAGATGATTAACCTCTTCATCTTTGAAAAGATCTAGCAAGTGCTGAGATCTCCCTAATTAGTGGGAATTTCATTTCCTTCATTTTGATTAAGGTCTAGACTGGTCTTTGCCTGATAAACAAATGATAGTCAAAGAAACAAGGGTGAATTAAATGCACTGACCAAACCGTGTCCATTTCAGTTGCATGATGCAGCCTCAGTAGGTCTACATGGAGTGCAGAAGAAGGCAGATTATCTGGCACAATAACTTTATTTATTTATTTATTTTAAATGATACACGTGACAAACTCCAGTCCCCCAAAATGGTGTAGATTGTTTCCCTGTTTATTGAATCGATGCTGGAGAGGTCTCCGGGCTAAGCATCCTGTGGGATGAGCTGAAGGAAGAACAGGTCAAGGGGCAAACAAGCAGGTTTAAAGAGTAGCATGAAGGAAATCCCCAGCGGGGAGAGGGGTTGGAGGTTTGGGGAGCAGAGCTGGAAGCAGAGGGGCCAGTACAGGTCACTGACAGCTTACAGAAAGGTTACGAAAGTAAATCAGTTTGCTCCACCCTAAATTTATACTCTTTTTTTTTTTTCCTGCTGAAATAAAAATCTTTTATCTTGAAATAAAATGTCCTGGGTTAAACAGGATATTTCTTTATTGATATCTTTACCTTTTAATCCTTCTCAGTTTGAGATTTGGTCTGTTCTGGAATAAAATGTAGGTTCAAGGGAAGCTTGTTGTTCCTTAGATGCTAAAATTGAAAATGACCAAAGCAAAATGTTGACAAATTGCTTTAAAAAAAATTGTCAAGGAGCATGTACTCACCGCACATTCATCATGGATTCATGACTGTTGTGGTTGACCTGAATTTGCATTTGTGGGCAAAGAAAGCAGGCAACCCAAAGTGCCATCCTGCTCTGGTGTGAAAACGGAGAATGGGGGGCTCTGGGCGAGAGCAGGCAGAGAAGGTGGGAGGGCTGTGGAAAGGTCAATAGTAGCATTAGCTTCCATACCGAAAGCGCAAAAATGTCTCATTTGTGGTGGGTGCAGAGATAGCTAAATGCATGCAAGGTCCATTTAATGGATCCGGTTTATAAAATTGGCTGCTACTTTCTGACCAGCATTTATTTTGACGGTTGAATGACTTATGGTTCCAATTAAAAGCAGCTAGATGTCTAACTCCGGGACTGCGGCTATAGAAAATAGCTCGGCCGTGTGCTGTGTTCATTTGTGCTTGTATTTAAAAGTACATATGTCTCCACCGGCATTGGAGCTCCGAGGTATTGCGGTGAAGCTGAATTTACCTGCTTGTGGTTGGGATAAGCTGGGAATTACTCTATCTTCCAGGAGGGGAGCGGGGCCACCACTGCCCAGGGCTGTTTGTGGGGGCAGCAGGGAGGAAATATTTTACTTTAAAATAGAGGCAAATGTGGGATAAATTTGGTGTCCTCAGAAAGGAGAACTTCTCCTTTTATTTCCAGGAGAGGTGGCAAAGTAAAATGATAGTCCTGGAAATGACTGGGACATACTGGGAAAATGTGTGCAAGTGAAATGGCAACAAAAGCACACGTCCTTTCTGGCACTGTCCATCAGTATGAAATAATCCCGTGAAGAAGCCTTACAACACTGTAAGGATCTATGCTGAGATCACAAAGTTCAGCTTGTCACTCAGACTTCAGAGTGGAGCTGATTTGTGAATAGAGAAGGAAAGGCTTTGGAATTCATAAGATCAGGAGGAAAGAAAAAAAAAAAAAAGACCCTGAAATTTCCTAAATAAATAACCAGGATGGAGCAGCTACAGCAGGCAGACCAGCAGTGACAGTCGGATGTAATGTGTCACTCAGGTCACCATCAGACATTTCCCTTGTGCTGCTGTTTGAGGATCCCTGGATGCTGCAGGAGGAGGGTAACTGTGGTGCAGCTCTGCTGCAGAGAGTGCAGCCTGCTGCAATAACAGTGATATTTCCAATGGTCTCCGCTGCAATACCATGTACAGTATGTACTTAGCTGAAATCAATGGGACATGTAAATGAGCATAGGCAGAATCCCTTCCATGGCAAGGAACAAAGCATCTGTGCTATCCTAAGCAAATAAAAGGATCAGCTCGTGCGGGATGCACAAAGAGCTGTGACTGCACTGTGCCGTGTGGGGTCTGTGGCGAAGTTGAATATGTGCAGTTTCCTAGTGGCTTGGGCAGTGCAAGGGTAACTCAGTACAAAGCAAGCAAGGTCTTTGCATGCTTCTAGCAGTGAATATTAGGGGAAAGGCATAAAGCAGAGGTTTGATGAAAAACTCTGTGATAGGAAAGCAAAATCTTTAATGGGAGGGAAGAAAAGAAAGGTTGCATATATACAACTACTGAATAAACAAATTATATGTCGAGTCTAAATGATTAATTGCCCTGAAGAAATATATGGAACAGGCCAAACTGGAGAGAAAAGAAAAAACATATTTCAAGGACAAGACAAAACCAGACCCTAAAAGAACTACGTTTTTCAGAAATCTCCCCCTTGAAATAAATGTCCTAAATGCCCACATGCCCCTGACTAAACAAAATTCAAATAATAAAATAAAACAAAAACAGCGACTTCAGGGGGGAGAGGAGGGTAAGGAAGAGGGAGGGAGGGAAGAAATACACCAGATAAAGAGAAAATATACAGTGTAATATTTCATCTGCTGATATACCACAGTGAAACATAAACTAATCCTCATTCATATGGGAATATTCACTCAGAATTTACTTGTGGCTTTGGTACTTTTTCTTGACTAGTTAGATTCCAGGTCTTCTGGAAGACCTGGAAAATTTTAAAACACAAATGTAGATAAGAATTAAGTGTACCAATTCACCACTGACTTGCCAGTTCTTCCCTCTCCCATAAAAAAAAAAACACCACCACCTTGCACACTGCATACCTTTGTGCATGTATATAATAAAATAAATATGTTTAATGCTGTCTTGCAGCTAGGGGTCATATGGATATACTTATATATGTTCTCACACAATACCCATAGCTTGGTTAAGTACAAGGAGAAAAAAAAAAAGATTTTCTTTGAAGACCAAAAGTCGGACCCAAGGTAACAAAAGTAAAGCGTAATTTACCCTGTAGTTAAAAACCAAAGGAGTCTTTTTACTAGGGGGCTGCTGGTTCTATTCATGCCATTCCAGAAGAATATAAAAGAGATGCTTTGGGATTTTGAAGTGAAAATTCACAACAGTATGTCTTTACTTTTTTTTCCCCTTCAACCAAGACATCTTTTGCTGGAGTCCTTTATCTAGAGCTTTGTATACATATTTTTAATCCTATACAAAAATGATAGGATGTCAAGAAGGATCTATAATAACACCATTTTTTTTATTTCACTTCAAAGACTTGGCAATTTCTGATCCATGTGACATTCACACTCCTTCAGGGTCAAACAACATCTTGCAGCCTTCATAAAATGATTAAATATTTTAAACAGCTCCTGCTTATACCTCCATCGCCCCTCGAGACTGATACTGTTATCGTTTTTGTCAAAGCCAGTTTCCATCCGCATTTGTCATTCCTGCTTGCATTTATGAGTTATCAATCGCCACGTCAAAATGCAAAATAACTGATGTTCTCTGGGCGGGATTGGATGGTCTATCTGGGGCTTTTAATCAATGCTGATTTTTATTTTCCATACCCATACATAAATCTTTACCATTCTGGGCCACATATAATGCGTTTGTACAAAACGCAGTGACAGAAGCAGTAGTTATATTATCAAACATTATACCTCGGGGCTAACTGAGTATCAAGGGCTTTCAAAAGGGAACATTGGGAATTACTGTGCAGGAGAGATGACTGCAGGAGAGAATATAAGGGATTGGTTGTTGCTGTTTATAAATCAACATCATGCAAGCTAATCCTTCTCACTTAAATGCAGCCCAAACACTTTTCCTGATACTCTGAAACTCAGCCCTATCTATTTTTTTTTAAAGCTTGCATAATGCACACGAAAAATGGTTATATGCATTTTCTTATTTCTTGAACTTTTCCCTAGGGATGTATACAAAAACTGTGCTCCTGTGTTGTTGTTGTTTTTTGTTTTTTTTTGTGTGTGTGTGTGTGTTTTGTTTTTTTTCTCCCCAAGGCCTACCAGCCAGTAAATATCCTCTTTTTAATCATACCTGAATTATTAGAACTCTCTCCGCCCCCATTTTTTTTTTGTGTGTGTGTGTGAGCTGCTATAATGAAAGGGAGCATGTTTCATTCATTGAAAGGGTATCTGCCTGGTTTACTCAACGAGGATGGCAGACAACCATAGGAATGGCCCACTGGCGGTGCCAGGCGAGCTCTGGGGGCCAGCTGAGGACAGACTGGAGTCAGGACTGCGGCGGAGCTGAGTGCTGGCAGGGGGTCTGCCCTCAGCCACACACGTTCTGGGACTTAGAGGTGGAAATTCGTGGTGTACGAGTGTGCGTTTGGGGTCTTCCTTCTCCCACTCGGTGCAGAGAGGGCTGAACTGAAGCCTCAGTATGAACTGTGAGATAGCGAGCTCTAAGTGGTGAGCAGTGTCTTTTCCTCTTTTTGTAACTTTTGTAACTTTCTGCCACAGGACCAAAACCTTCTTATCAAGTTCTCTGTAAAACATTTTTTTTTCTGAATTATACACTTCTATTTTGCAATTTCTGCTATTGTGTATACAGGCTTAGAAAAAAAATGTGTTGATAAGCTGTTTTTTACTGAACTGCTAAAGGACGTTCACTGTGGGTATCTCCTGAGGGAGGGTGGCCAAAATTCTCTCCACTACAGACTAATACGTTTTAGTCCTCATTATCTAGGACAAACAGGAAAGTCTTTGAATTGCAGCACTACTATCTCAGGGGTCACCTTATTTTATATTTGTGACAAACTACAGTATTTGCTCTAAGGTGAAGTAACCTTGATCATCTGTTCCTGCTCTCTGTGAGGGTCAAAGTGGCAAGCATAATGCAAAAATTAGGTTAAGGTGACTGAAAGGTCTCTGACTACACCTTGGGAACCCAGCATTGCTAAGAACCCTTTTCCAATGTCTATGAAACTTTTCCAGGGAAAAGAAAAGACAGCACTGTACCATATTGAAGCATAAGAAACACAAAATCAAGAATATGGTTCAAAGTATATTCTGTTAATCTTAAAGAATATCTATGCCAAACCCCAACTGCAAAGCATTTGAATTGCCCTGATTCTGTTCTTCAAGTATGGGTGGAATCTTATGGATTTTCAGTAATAATCACAGCTCACATGGCCATCACTTAAGGCTAGAGTAGAAGCCCATGAGATGGGTGGGGAGGGTACTCTCATTGTCCTCTGAGAGTCACAATGGGAATGATAACATTGGAAAGGAATCAGCAACCGAAAACTTTCTATGTACAGAGTGTTCTGCAGTCACAAATATTTGTCCAAGTATTTGGAGAGAAAAAAGCTCAGATGAAGGTTAAAACGTGGTCTGAGAACTAGTAGTTTATACAACTGTGAATTGAACAAAAATGAATTACACGTTTTTTCCGATTAAGAGAGGAGAGATTATCATTTTTGTAAGCTTCAAGAGGACTCCTTACTGGTACCACCCTTCAGTCTTGATGAATAAAACTCCCTCTGATAATGACAAAATAACATTCACTACTCAGTCGAGTTTTAAGCCCCCATGCAGCAAAGAATTAAAACATTGGCTTCCCTGCCTTTGAGCATGAGCAGCCATCCAACAGCACCAATGCCTTTTACACCACACTTTGGCTAGGTGCCTATGTTGAACTTCCAGTGAAGTTGGCTTCAAACATGGGAGTGCTGTTATTGGCTTAATTGAGGTGATTTCTTGTAAATTCATGCTCAACTGATTTTCCAAGGCAGGACCCACAGAACATGTGTTCAAATGCTCTGTTAGTGCACATTTGCTGATAACGTGAAAAGTTGGTGTAAATCAAATGGGGTTCATCATTGTGGAAACAGCCTTGCTGATCTGGTGCTGCAAGTAGGACAGGAGTTAAGACAGATTCTTGTCTTGAAACCTACTCTGTACCTTAGTGTGCAGTTATGAAGCTTAGGTGACTTTGTACGCAGCTCTGGGAAGTTTTTGGATAGTGGCTGTTCTTGGAAAAACCCTCTGGCTGGCAGGGCTGAAGTACTTGCAGGGTTTTCTTCAGCTGTGCTGGATCAAGCTGTCCATCCAAGGCTGTTGGCCAGTGAGAGCTGGGAGAGGTTGTGTTCCAGGTTTGGGTTATTCCTTTCTTCTTTCCTTTTTGTGATGTTTCACAGCAGCAACACAGCTCTGCTAAGTCACCAGAAGGCAGTGGGAGAGGAGGCATCCTGCCCAGTGTGTGTGGTGCATCTGAAACAGCTGTACCTGAGGGGAAAACCATAAGATACCTCTTGCCCCAAGAAGGGGTGGGGATGGTGCTGAGGTATACCATGTGATTTACTGTCCACCCATACCCACTATGTGGCCCTGTTTGTGTCATCTGTTTTCTCCGCAGACCTTTGTTTAGACAAAGAATTTGAAGGAAAATTACCACACTTGGGACCCAAATCTAGAGTATCAATTTATTCTGAATAGAACTTTATGACTCATATAGCCTTCTGAAATCAACAGGATCATTCGTAAAGTAAGAAATACCTGGTGTGAGTAAGAATATTGGAATTCAGCCTCTACTATTTTGCTTGGATTCCTAGTGATGATCTTGTATGATTGTTTGACCTAAGTAGTCAGTCTTCATTTTTAATTCAGGACTGGATTCTCTGCAGATGTATTTAAATTCTCTTGGTACTCCTGTTTCTGCTGATGGTTGGGATCATCAATGTTTTGGATCCCTTTTGGTTTGTAATGTATTTTATCTGGCAGCTGTGTCTCCTGCACACTTCTCTGGCTTGCCCAGATGAGTGGGTGGTTCTCTGACTCCTGGCATGTAGTATGGTGTGGTTTTTTTTTTTTTTATTTATTAAAAAAAAAAAAACCTTCTCATTTTGGCTTCCCATCCTCTACAGCGGAAGTTACATTAAATTCACTTTAAATAGCTTCTCTCAGTTTTGGCCTTCAAAAAAGATAAATTGTTTTGAATAGTTTTAGTAATAAAGTGCAGTTTCTTCCCCCTAGGATTCTGAGTAGCAAATTTCCATCTGTGTCAAAGACCAGTGATGCTACTAGGTGTCTGAGAGTTTTTGCAAAATACAGGCAAAGATCTTACTAGTCACCTTTAGATTGGTTTGTTGGACTTGCTTTTCAGTCACTAATCAGCAGGTGTTACCTAATGCTTATATTTTGTCATTTTAATATTTTAAATTAGTGGCTAATGGAAAAATAATCTGGAACTTCTCCACTATCTCTCCTTCTGCCAGATTCATTTATGAGAAAATTAGTGGGAACAAAACTTCAGAGTTTTACATATGGAGACTTGGGGAATGAACTTTATTTTTGCACGTGCATGGTTCATGGCTGTCAAAGACATTAATGGCTAACCTAAAACAGTTTTGTTTCATTGTCACTGCTCATACAGAAATGAAATATGAATCTACAAGTTCCAGGATCTGTCAATCCAACCAACTTGAGGAAAATATCCCAGCTCTGAATTTGCAGTTAGGCTCTTAACAGGACAAGAATAAATTGACCTTCAGACATGTTTTGAGCTTTGTCAGATCAGAATTTTTTCCCTACCTTAGCCACTCCTGAAAAGATCAGGGTCAAATCTTCCAGGAAATCTTTTCAGAAGGAACCCAGCTTTCATAATATGCTTTGCTCATGCTTCTGGCTTAAACAGTAAAAAAGATGCTCTATCCTCAGTCTTTGAGGCAGAGGAAATCTGTAAGCAGAATGAGAGGTTTACTAGTTTAAACTGAAGTAACAAATCTCATTACAGTTTGCAATTTTGCTAAAATGTGTATAATGACAAGGTTTCTCTTTATCAAAGAAGCTAATCCATCTTGGGTCATTTAGCAGTAGCTACAAATGTAGGCATGCTATCATACATACATATATCATGCATCATGTATCTAACCAGAATAGCTGTACTTGTCAGAGGATGCAGTGCTTCAAGTGCTTCATTTTCAGATCCCACTCTTTCCTTCAGATTAACACTTGGAGTGTGCAAATCTCACTCATTTTAGGGTCCACTCTTTCAAGAGCAGCCCTCTCCCTGAACCCAGCACCTGCCATCCCACCCCCCAGTAATACACACTGGCAGATTAATGAGGGGGGCCTTGGCTGTGTTTCACCTTCAATTTTCTGGGAGAGAAACGAGACTCAAAACAGGGGTCTGCTGCTTGCAGTGTGTTTGACATTGTCAGGTTCATGGAGGAAATTAGTAAACCTCACATACCCCACCCATTTGGGAAGGAATAACAGGGTCTCCAGAGACTATGCTGTGGCCAGAATTTTGATTCTGTATTCAGCCATTTGGGGCTTTTCAGCTCCATAATGAAATAAAGGACATTTAAATAACCACAGAAGGCCGAGGAAGGGTCTCTCGATCACCTTTCTTATGTTACTGAAAGCAGTGGTGAAAACAAGCCATAACCTCCGTGCAACATGAGCCTTAGTGGGTTAGGGAAAGAGAACACTGGTCCTACCTTGGTCTTCTGAGGACATCTTGGCTCAGTTGCTTTATTCCTTGCATTTAAAAAATCATATACTTGCAAAGTAAGCCTAGTGACGCGACCAGAAATATATGATGTACACCAGAATATAAAAGACATTTTGTGGATTGAGGAATACAACTGTGAGTTGAGGGGCAGATTTATTCTCCTCTTTCTCTTTAACTATTCTATATTAAAATCTATAGCAAAAATCAACCTAAAAAAATAGCTTTATTTGCTGCTAAAATAACAAAATTATAAGCAGAATGATTGAAATAAATTGCAAAAGTATAATTTCACTGAATGTAATCCATGTTATTAAAAACAAAGTAAGAAAGAAATTCAGATCAGTGGCAAAATTTCTCTTCATTTCAGTGGGACCAGGACTGCACATTTCAATTCACATACTCCAATGAGATGAAGTCTCATAAGACTATTTTTGTTGATCTAAAAAATACAGTCATTTGAGGTTCTTAGCATCTGAAGGCAAACTCTCATAAACTTGGTTAAGTGCAGAAGAGTAACAACATGGGTGATCGTTTTGAACACACCTCCTTTTGCAAGAGAAAACATGCCAACATCACATTCCTGGGCAGAATCTACTGGGGACATATTGGCTGCATGTAATTTGTGACAATTACAGTTACTTTTACTTGAAGGTGTCAGAATAACCACATAGAAAGGCACAAGGACCTTACAAGATATACCAATGTCTAAGTGAAGAAATATATTACTGCTAAAAACCAAGGTAAAAACATCTTTAAATATGAAAAACAGAGATTGTAAAAAACTTATATGGGAGAACTCCAAAGAGAAGAAAAGGATTGTAGAAGACAGAAGTTCAGTAAGGTGAAGTAAGTCTGTCAAATGTGGAAGTGTCAATAGCAAGTAAATAGAAGGTAGCCCAGTATGGCTACTTATATTTTTGTGTTGGGGGATATTAATCTGTGTGAATGCAGACACATGGTAAATCCAACATCTCTCAGTCATATATGTTAAAATTCTTAATCTGAATGACACAAAAATACTGTTATAGACCACTGAGAGTCTGACTACCAGGAAATACTCATGGCTCTGTCTGATGGTCCTAAAGGCATCTCTACAGTGTGTGGTCAACAAGAGAAAACAAGAAGTATCTGAGCAGCTTGTGCTCCTAGAGCTTCCTTACCAAATGTATGCCTTTTTCTTCAGCCCTGGAAGGAGCAGAACAAGTCCAACATAAGTTTTCTTCACTACACAGCAGACAGAAACTTTTTATTTTTCCTGTAATGAATGAAGAGGTAGTTCTGCTTTTTCACACTATTATAACTAGAGGAGTTTGGTGTCTTTGTCAAGTAACATCACCTTCCACCTTTAGGTGGGGGAAAGAAAAAAAAAACACAGCCAAAAGCACTTGGGCACCAAAGTGATAGGAACAATGAGTCATTTTAAATAAAATAAAAACCCCTTGTTATGACAAGTGACTAAAACCCACAAATGAATGCAGGAGTCTGCTATTTAATGTAGTGTATGCTGATATTTAAGCAGGTCTATATCTGTCAAACAAGCCTCTTTTCTGAGACTGGCACAGACTGTTCTGCGTTTGGTTTCCAGAATCAGCAAATTACATTGGCAGAACAAAGCTGTCATATTTGGTGGTATTTTGTTACATCCATTATCTCACTTAAGTTTAGACATCTCTTAGCAAAATCAGATCCCACTTAAAGACTGCCTTATTTTGCAACATTAAACAAAATGACAGGCTGCTTAAAAAAAAAGTTCATTAGCAAGCAATGAGTTGGTGGAAAAACTGCACTGCTGCTTCAGATATGAAGAATGAAAGCCTGAAACGTAACCTTTCAACAGCGGGCCAAGAGCATACATCGGGACTGTATTTGACTAAACAAGGGTATTAAATGGCTTCAATAAACAGAATTAAATAGAACGAAAAGAATCAAGAATTCTTTGGAATTGGTTAAGAAGGTGCTATCTCAAGACCTACTTGGAAAGGATGGTACTTTGGACCACTTATGTTTCAATAGCAATGCATATGGGGCAGTCATTAATAGTCATAATGGAAGGTCCTTGTAAGCCAGAAGACAGTAGGTATATAGTAAGACTGATTGCAGTGCAACTTGCCTTTGAAAAGGAAGGTTATGGCATGTCTAGGTGCTAATTTTTGATTTTTGTTTTTCTGAGGCCTACTGTCAGTTTTTCTTGGAAAGTGAAATTTAGTTCTAACTGACTTTTCAGATGGATGAAAAAGACAGCTGAAGTTAGAGGCTGGAGTCAATGGCGGTAAGCTGCCATACTCTGGCTTATATACAGACCTACATGATAGAGCTGTCTTGTTTTTAAAAAAATTGCCATTTATACTTTTATTTTTGTATGTGTGTGTATGTTTTTGTTGTTGTTGTTTGCTTGTATGTGTGTTTCTTTTTCCTTGGAAGGATAGACATGCATGTCTTGGTCTGGTGATGAAGGATAAAGTACCCACGATGGAGGTGATGTGATATCGTGGACCACACAGTCATGCCCCAAGAACACAATTTTGAGCTGGAGATAGATCATCACTAACACCTTTTTTTTTGCACTGCAAGCATCCAAACTGTGACAAGCCAGTACCCCGTGGAGCACAGTCACATATGGGTACACTACACAGAGCAGCTGAGGAAATGTGGGATTTATCACAGGGGTAAGAGACATAATGTACAACTAGGGAACATTGTCCCAGGCAACACTAAGGGCCTTTGCCTGGATACCTCTATGCACAGATACAGACTTCAATGTTCACCCTGTACCCACTGAAGCAGGAGTCTGAGCACAGACTTTTTTTTTTTTTTTTTTTTGTTACTTATTTAGCTGTTTTTAACCTCTCAAGGGAAGAATCATTCTTTGAAAAATTACTGGATGCTTCAAAAAGGTTAATTTCAATGTTCTTTTATTCTCTGCATCTTAAATAGTACAAAGAGTTGCAGTGATACTATGGACCTGTAATTATAGGGCTTGGGGGACAACCTGTCTTTTCTTCTCTTTTGAATTCACTTCTGCTGCAATAACACAGACAAGAAAAGAACTTGCTGGCTAACCCTATCATTTTAATGAAAGTCACACTTCAGGCTGTGCTCACAGAAGACTCATGACTGTGAGCATTGCATGCCCCCCACTCTTGCCACATGCACATGTGCACATGCACACAGATGCATATACACTTTAGAAGTTACAGAACTTATTGGCGTGGTGGGGCTTGTGTAACTCAGGACTTGTTTACCAAAGTGAGAAGATGATCTAGAGCTGGCACAAACAGTCTTTCAAAGTTTCTGACAATGTATTTGCAAAAAGCTGTGCTTGAGTGTGTGCATATTTATACACACACATGTGTTTTAGAGGGGGCAGAAGAAAGAAGTTGCTTTTTTTTTTTCAGAAAGTGAATAATGTCATTGTTGATTTAATTAGCAAATTCTAGATGTGCTGACAAAGGAAATTTTCTTGGGAGATGCACTGTGTTGTGTCAATGGTCTAAATGAATAGGCTGAGCTGAGTTTCTGGTAATAACAGATGAACAACACAACTCGCCAAACCTCAAACAGTGCATAAATCAATTTGCTGGGAATTAACCACTCACTTTAAAATTAGGGGGTACTTGACAGGGTTTCAGTGATTAGGTTGTCAAGGACCTGTATTTCTAGCTGGGATTTATCTTTCATTGATATAAGTACATCCCCTTACAGGCAACTGAGTGAGTAGGGGTAGCAATCTGAAGCACCAGGCTGGTTAGGCAGCACAGTTTTATTCTCTGTAAGTACTAGGCGGCATTTGGAGGTGGACAAAGGAGGTCAGAACAGGGACACTTATCAAAAAGAAAATGTGCTGGCTTTGTGAACTACTAATAATGCCCAGGATATTAGTACGAGAACGGTGAATGAGGGGAAGCATTTCAGAATCCCTGCACATCACATGGCCCTTCTGTGCAATAAGGAGCTTAACAGTTTGTTAAATGAGATGCCGAAAAATGTTCAATTATACAGAGAAATTAATGGAAAGCAGTAAGCCACTTGGAGGTCACTTCATCTTGTGTAAGTTGAGCATTCACGTAGTATACACAGCCAGGGCTACCATTTTTATGATTAAACTTATATTCCCGTATACTTCAAACAATGGCAGATGGTAGACAGAGCAGGGAGATTAGGTACATATGGTAAATGTGGGGGTGGGGGGAGGTATGGGACAGACAAAACAAAGGATCATAGACTCTGACGGTCAAATCAGAATGTAAAAGATCAATAAAATGTTCACAGAAATTGGCCCAGGAAATACCAGGGGTCATCTGTCAGGTCTATTTATTGCAGCATTCCTGCTTTATTTTACTTAGCCAGTGGGGAATGTCCATCCCCCTCACTTTCCTTTTACTAGGGATCTCTTTCACCACTCAGGTACACTTATTTTCAGATGGATTTTCTGATGTCTTCCCAGACAGCTCTGCAGAATGGTTATTCACTCTGTCCCAGTGATAGACTTCAGTTAGCATGGTGTTCTTTCAGGCTTCTTGACAACCTGAATCCTCCTTATGGCACTGGCTCCCAAGTCACCATTTCCTCTTCCTCAGATCTCATCTTGGGAGGTCTGCCTCCCAAGGAAGTCACATAAATTCATCTTGCATTCACTTTCTGGTGGAACCAGGAGGCTACGCTCAGGTATCAAATCTTAGCTGCTGTAAAGCAAAAGCTACTGAGCAAGAGGGCTCTCAGTAGAGGGTCTTTCAAGGCAGTGGGTCACCACTTGCTTACCATTACAGAAAAGTGTCTGGCTGACTGAGAAGCCCTCTTTGGGGCTTCCCTATCCATCCCATCAAGGGGGTTATCCTCAGACAGCTTAGTGCATCCCATTCTAAAAGCCTTCCTCTTCTCCAGTTTTACCTTTCTTCTTGTCTTGTCCTTCCTTTCAGTTCTTTGCCCTGCACAAACCAAATCTGAATATTTCTGAGAATTCGGGTGTGCCTTAGCATTATTCCTTCTATACTCTTTCTCTGGTTTTGTCCTGACATCATCCACAACTCCTCTCTCATTTTCCCTGTCCATATCTCATTCTGATATCTATTTCATTCCCCCCTGCCATGTGCTGTAAGAATTTCCTCTTTATTTAGCATTTCCTGCTTTTTCTCTTTGATCACTTTCAAGAACGCAATAATTACTTCTAGGTTTTCTGGGCCCTGGATGTTGTACATGCCTTGATCTCTAACTTCTGCCCTTTCATTTGCAGTAACTCATTCTTAGCTGAGTTGCAGGCGCTCGTTTGCAGTCACTAGTTTACCTTCATTTGAACTCAGAGTCCCAGAGCTCCCAGACCAAGCTGGCCACATGGGCAGCTCAGTCAAACCTGGAATCAGCCAGACAACCCAAAACACATCTCTGCTGTGTATTTCACCTCCCAAAATGCATGACCGTATGCAGTGATAGTCTTCGTTGTGATGACTGCACGCTCGGTCCTGTGGAAAGCACCCAGTCAGTCTCAAAAGGATTTGGAAATGTATGTTCCTGAGGTCTGAGCCCTGTGGACTTCTCTGCCCAGATGGATAGAAAAACCTACCCTGAAAATTTTCAGTGTTGTTCATCTGTAATTCTTCTGATAGCCTCTGTGTAAATATATTTTCCCTGGCTGAGCAGGGAGAAATCTACCTGCAGTGTGAATGAAGCAGTGGCTGCTACAATGGAAGTGGTAAAATCTCCTCCTGGTGAAGTCAGTTGGCACAATCAGGGTCACAAAATCACAACCTTTAAAATCATCCTGAGAATGGATATATTCTGTACCACTTTCTGTCCTCGTTATGATCTCTGTCACAAGAACAAGTTATCCCTGAATCTCAGTGTCTGAGATGCTGTCGTCTCATTTTCATCAAATAATCCCTGTTCTTGTGACAAAAGATTGTAAGTAACAGGAACAAAAATGGCCCCAAATGAAGCCATTCTCATGACAAAGACTGTAATGAGAACAGAAAATGGCACAAAATCAATTCATTCTCATGACAACCTTAAGATTGTAATGAGGACAAGAAAAACAGTCTGAAATTTATCAATTCTTGTGACAACCCTGAGACAGTAATGAAAGCAGCAAATGGTATGAAATTGGTCCACTCTCGTGATAGACACTGAAACAAAACCAGAAAATAGCAACACGTTTATCCATCCTTTTGACAACCCTGCGAGTGGAACAAGAACAGAAAAGGTTAGGAAAATTAACCCATTCCTGTCACAAACAATCTGATAAGTGTAATAACCAATTGTCCTTTCCAAATGGCATAATTCAGCCATTTGAGCACTGGCTTCATACTAAACTGGAGGAGTAATTAAGTTTCAGAATATCTTTGTGCATAGCTCACATCTGGTTTAGGTATAAAGTAGCAGGGACTCAACTGTCTTGGGAAGCGTAGAAGGCATACAAGGTGCATACAGAATGCTAGCTGGAGAACCTCTGCCTCTCCAGGACACCTATCTCCAATACTGTTCTCACTAGCATCATTTTAGGAATTTAATGTATTTGTGTGTATGCCTGTGGTGTCCATACACCTTGAGGTGATGGAGGACCCCTTGGAAGCACAGCTCTTTCCAAGTCCCTGCCTCCACGAGCCTGTGAATCCATAGCCATCCATTGCCCTCTTCTGCATTCACAGGGGAGGGGATTCTCACATGTGGGCATCAAGCTTACATATGTGCTTGTATAAAGCATCAGCAGGGACAAATGTGCAGGGAGCCAGATTTATCCTAAGTTTGTCTGAAGTCAGGCCTGATTGCACAGAGGAAAATGGGAGAGGGCAGAGAAGAATAAAGCCAGGGATGTGAGTGAAGATGTAAAGAATATGGGTATTAGGGGGTGAGAGGCGATCTGGCTGAACTAACTGGGTATCAGAGAATTATCACCAGACACAAAAAAAAAAAAAAAAAAAAAAAGCAACAAGGCAGAATTAGCAAACAATTAAAGGGCAGAAAGGCAAAGGCAAATGGGACAAGGCAAAAGCTTCCCCTGGGGTGAACTCAAATATGAAAGCAGGTATGTGTGCAAAATGAAGGAGGAACAAGCAATGAGTGAGGAAAGAGAAGTGAGTAGCCTGTGGATCGCCAGCTTGTGCACACAGGAGGAAAAAAACTGAGCAGGAGACTGATGCACTCAACTACAAATGGTCACCACAGGGAAAGAAGAGATGAGTGGGTCTGTATTTTCAGGACTGCAAGCAAAAAAACAATTCCTCACTGAGTGCAAGAAGCCTGATTTCAAGGCAGGGGGGAGGGAAGAGAGAGAAAAAAAAAAAGACCTCTTTCTCTCTCTCTCTTTTTCGAGTCACTCTAGCTTTCTTTTGTGCCTGCTGTTAGCTGTGAGTGCAAATGATATCATTAAGTTATCTAGCTACCTGACTGTACCCACAAGTCAGTGCTTGGAAGGCTGAATCCTATCATTTGCACCCGAGGTTAATGCACTGGAGCGAATCGTGGGTGCCGAGTAGATTCCCGCAGAACTGGAGGCTGAGCTAAGGCCAATATAAAAATATATCCCAAGCGTTTAGCTGGCACTCTCCCGCCACTTGGATGACACCTGACCTTTGCTTCTGTGTGCGTGTGTTTTTGAGCTGCCCAAGCAGAGAGAAAATCATTTTGAAGCCTTCTGCTATAAAAGTCAGTATCTCCCCGAGTGGACTGACTGTCCTCTGAAAAAGTGTAAATGCTTAACCTCAGTCAAGTAGGCTCAAAGGGCAACACACTGGCTTGCTGGAGGAGGAACAGAAAGTGTCGGCACGTACATATGGGAACTATTCCCTGGCTTCCTCACGGGCTTTCACTGCTTTTTGTGTTTGCTCTCCAGATTTACGGTCTACTGGCACCTGCCCATGCTACATGAAGGGATTCTTGCACCATGCTAAGGCATGGATTTCATTTATGCTTCACGGTAAAATAATAAATAAATAAAAAATGCACCTCCGCATTAAAGAGTGTATATGTCTTTAAAAAAAATCCTAAAAAGAAATCAGTTGTTAGAGCCAGTGTTGCCCTAGTGCCAGCTTTATGCCTTCGACTAATGCGCTTCTCCAGGAACAGTCTTTAAATGAGAAGTTACGGCTGCTTTTCTGATTGAAACAAACTAGTGTTGATTGCTGATCAGCCATCTGTAAAGGAGGGCATCTCAGGAAGGATATGAGCTAATGAAAAAATGGACCTGATTTGAAAGTGTGATGTGCTTCATGCCACAGGCCAGTCTGAGTGGCATGAGATTATATCAGTGCAAGTGAGAGGTAGATTGAGAATAAGTAACTTCTGTCTTAAAGATTAAATGGCAAATTTGCTATTAAATGTGAAAGACATAAAATGGAATTAACGCTTTGAGGGTGTTAGCTGTGGTTATATACACTCTGCAAATGGCACTTCCATCCTGTCACTTGCATTGTCAAACGGCACACTCTTCTCATTGCAGCTCAATTAATACTCATCCAGAAGTATCAATTAAAGAAATGAGAAATGAAGTGTTGACCCTTAACGGCCACCCACACATCACCCACTTCACAAGCACATTTTGTGTGGCATTACTTCTCCAAATGACCTTTGTAACTGGTAAAATATTATTGATGAAATCATTAGGTTTCTTGGTAACCAATTGATAATTTTCATCCGGGTTGCTTGGTGCTGATAACATTACCCTTGTTGTAACTAAGAGACAAATGCTGTCGTGGAAGTGTATGGGGCTCACTGGGTGTTCCTGTATTTTATACCCTGAATTTTGAATTTCCCAAAATCTTCAGTGCACAGGAGAATTAGCAGACCTGTCAAATGGAAAAAAAAAGTGTTTAAGTGGTAAAGGTAGCTGCTGCGACATTATTGTATGAGGTGTGCTATGCTGTGCTTCATTATGTTTTGTCTCATTATTACATTGCATCCAGCTGCATGCTCTTGCTTTGTGACATGATATGAAGTGACATAAGTAAAGATTGAGTTGAAATGTTGGATTTGGATCCAAACTGGGACATTAAATGGAACAGCCAAAGTTTGGAAAGGGTTGGATTTGGATATTTTGCTTGGGACAGAGGCCAAATACAGACTTGGCTGTGATACCTGATTAATTTTGAAGCACCCCAAAACATAAAGATATCCAAATTCAAAGTTTTGGGGTCAAATGAACCTCTAAATTTGAGCGCTGAAAGACAGATGAACTAAAAATATTGCGTGGGGTATTTTATTGTATTTTGGAGTTGTCTTTCTACCCCTAATTTCTTTTCTTGCTTTTTGCCAACAGATTCAACCCTTTCCTGAAATTCCATCTCATTCAAATCCCTAGGATAGCTGTGGATGGAAATAGCTTTTGCTGTACAACTCCCTTGCATAGCCAGATCTTTAGTCATTTGATTTTTATTTTTTTTAAAATTTCCTTGAATGCTTTTGATTGTGTGGGCGTTGCTGTACAAACCAGTATGCTTTGTGTCAGTTCTTTTCACTGCTTTGCCATTTACACTTCATACCAATTCCTTTCATTGTAGTGCAACATTAAATATTTTCCTGTAGAGCTTAAAATTATCAACCACTTTGTTTTTTGTTTTATCATTTGTTTTCTTGTTTGTTTGTAGGGTTTTTGTTTGTTTGTTTGTTTGTTTTTAATTTAGTATATACCAAATGAAGAGATGTTGATCCTGGCTTTGTCCTACCTCAGCAGAAGGAAGCTCTCTTTCTGTGACCTTTGCACTGTTGTGCTAAGAGGCAATCAGTTTTACGGGGAGATAGGTTTGCTAAGTCTCCAGTTGAGCCCAAATTGAAGGGCCAATGGATATATGCAACATCTTATCATTATTATGCATATCACCACCAAGGCAGACTGTCATCATTTTCAAACAATAATACTTGCAAGTCAAGATTGTCAAAGCTGCTTAAGGGATTCAGATGCCCCATTGCCACACAGCTAAGTGGGGACATTTTGAGATTCTCAGTGATAGTGTTTACCCCAGGGAGTGCATGAGAAAAGCTTTATGCATGTAGTACATGCTTTCCAAGGCAGATCCCTTGGTGGAGGGGCCCTGTGTAGAGGCATACAGATGAAAATGGGAAAGCTTAACAATATCCTGTCAAAAGAAATCATATGTGGTGACGGGCTGGATTTTCAAACTCTGCTTATTTTGGTAATGCTCTGTTTGTCAGTCTAACCCAGCTGAAATGGAGAACTAAAGATTGCAAAGATACTGATGGCTGAAGTTAAGGTTGCTAAACATGGTCTATGGAAAGACTCCTTTGTCAGTTGTTTGGACCTCATCAAGCCTAATCTGTTTATGTGGTGATTTCCATGCTGAGAACTGGCTTTGTTCAATCACAGATGCAAGGGAACAAGAAAAAATTAAAAGAAATTAACAAAAGTAAAGCAAAGAAGTTGGAACAGGGGAAAACATACACATAAGCCCAGGAACAATGATGTATGTATCAAATTATGGTTGAGAACTCAAAAGGGGAATGTCAGAAGATGCCAGAAACTGTCCCCAAACATAATCATTGCTCTGGTTCCTGTTCTATATAGCACCCTATGATGTTACTACTTAAGCTTTTTCATTTGAGGACCCTTGTCTGGTTTATTGCAAAGAGCATCTAGTGCTGTTCTGTGGTCTGGACAACATGGTGGTTGTAGGGGAACACCCTTGCTTATATATTGCGGAAATGTAAAGGGGTCTTGAGCCTGAGACAAGGAAAGTGGGGGAAGAAAGGGGTTGACTGTAGAGCTCTACCAAAAGTGGGTATCATGCAGAGTAAGTTGACTCTACCCTGGATTCATTTCCAAATTTTTCATCTGATAACATGCAAGTTGCTTCAGAAATTCTTCTATGGGGAACCTGATTTTCTGAGATCAACGTATTGTGTCCGAGGTCTGCTTGTTAAAGCTGCAGGGTTTCCACAGTCATACCTGATGTCAAGGGGACCTCTGCTCTGAAGACAAGAAGTACTGTGAAAGAGCAAAATACTATAAAACTAGTCCATAGTTTTTTATTTGTTTAGTTTTATTATTATTATTTTTTTTAAGTTGGAAATCTCAAATTAAATGACACATTAGAGAATTTCTATATTAACCTCTGTTTCAGTTTTTATGAATTTAAACCAGAAGCAGTAATTTCACATTTCTTCACAGTATTGTTGTGAAAGTAATTTCTTAATGATGTCAAAAAATCTTAATGACTGTTATGACAATACCACAAGAAGACAGAGAGAGGAAAACAATAATTTTGTATCCAGTGCAGAGATGGACAGTGTATGCAGTCACACACTGAATGTTGAGGATAAAAACTAATACTGAATAGTAGTCCGGTTTGAAGAACCCTGTTCTCCTTGTTCATTGAATGAGGAAGGTATTGAGGAAAAACAGGACACAGTTGTGCAATTAAAGACTGTGCCATGGCACACAAGCAGAAAGAGGCCAAATAAAGTCTTGCTAGTGAGCCTAATTTTGATTTATTATCTTTTGCTCATTTTCTGGTCAAACTTAGATTTTTTTTGTTTGTTTGTTTTTTGGTTAAAAATATGTGATTACAGATACTTGAAGGTATACTTAGATACTCACACCTAATATATGATTAGATTAGTATTTATATATGCATAGTTTTTTAAGTGGTGAAGGGAGACTTTTCCATCTTTTGGGAAAAACAGCTTATTGGGTTTAGCATGTTACATACTTACATTGTATGTATAATGACTCATGGGCAAAATCTAGAGGTACTCATCAGTAGAAAATGGCATCTGTAGAGGATGGAAAATGAAAAAATATTATTTAGTCATTTAAAAAAATATATCTTTCTAACCCACATTTATTTTTTTCCTGGAGGTACTATTGTAGGACTCTCCGTAACCACTGGTATTGGCTATTACTGGGATGAAGCAGGGAAAGGTAAGCTGATAGATGGATGTAGCTGCGTTACAGACATTTTCCATAGTCACCCCTCTGAGGATGAAAGCATAAAAGAATGTGAAGGTGAAACTTAAAATGTGTATGGATGTTCCTTTTATCCAGGAAAGGACAACTAACGAAGCAGTTGGAGCACAGTATTTTCTTTGTGGGCGCTCCATCAGGCTTATAATGACACATCTTGGAATAGGAGAGTCACAGTGGACTCCCTTGCTTAACTGTCGTCATCACTTACCATTTGCAAAATGGAAGGCTTTCTGATCCTGTGTCGGTGTGCGTGACTCACCCTCGGTGACTCACAGAGAACAGACGCTCTTCAAAGCAGTTTCGGTTGGTACTCGAGCCCTGTGCACCATGTGGCATATGAAGTCGAAATGAAATGGCAAGCTGTCCTCTCCCCTCTGCCCCCTGCCTCACCCCTCACCCTCAATAATATGGCCAGAGCTGCACTGCAAGTGGCTGTTCTGGCAAACCAGGAATTTAGGAATTATTCAATAACGCTAATTGATGAGCAGATTGGTCCAAGCCCATCTTTCTTTGTTTTTGGGTTGCTTCCAAACATGAACCACAAAGGGAATGTTTCCAGCACACATACTGGGTTTGTATGCCTTGTGGCAGAGGATAGCACTCCTGTGAGACCTGCAAATTTTGAGGACTGTGTGGCTGTCTGAGGAGATGCTGAAAAAATTGATTATTCAGGCTGCCTGATTTACAAATCAAACTGAGTTTTGCTGTAGCAAGGCTTAGGCAGTTTGTGGGGGGGACACCTGCCTTTTGTATCTTCTGTCCTTCATGACAGCACATGTTAGATTATAACTGTTTCCAGAACAAAGGGTCATGAGCGAATAAATCAGTTTAGGGAATATACGAGTCAATTTGTCTTATATGTGGGGTATTTGAAATTTGGACTGGTTGCCACAGCTGGTAAGAAAAGCAAGAACTGCGGGTAGGTGCATGGAAAAGACAAGCAAACGTAGAAAAGAAGGATTTAACTGATCTACACTAGGGCTGAATTCTTTAGGTTTACCATATTAAAAGGCTAGTCCTCACATCTTACCCACATCATATTGCTAGGTGTGGTGGATAATAGGATGGGTATTCCAGTGGATAATAGGATGGATACCCAACTCTCTGGGATTGCTCCCTAATTAAGTCAAATACTTAATGAGAGACACACTGTTAAGTGGCTAAAGCTTCTGGACTAATAGGGGAATGGTGTTCATAACCATTTTGGAGCACATGACCCTGGGCTGAAATATCAGTAATTTATAAGGCACTGGTTCTTGGAGAAGGCTCTTCCTTTCTAATTTATACTAATGCAGAAGATGTTTGCAACTAGATAAACCTACTGGCACTCTTCCAGTTGTAAAGGTCTGTTAGCCAAAGAGGGTGTAAGAATGGGCTGAGAACTAAAAAAAGATAAAACTAGGATACAACTTTGAACTCTCTTTACTGTGTTTGCACTCCTGTTCAGTCCCCATGCATATTGTAGTGAATGAATTGACTCATAAGAATGCTTGTGGAAACAGGATATTTTAAATGGAGAATGGGTATGTCTGCAGACAGCACATATAAAACTCGTAAATAGGAGTATCCTAACCAGCAATGTGGTTCTCAGCCAATCTCAAAGCAGAAACGAGGCCATGTGATTTGTTTGTTCAGACAAAACTAGCCCAGGCAGCTACAAACTGGAGGCAAAGAAGCTGCAGAACAAGAAATATTAGTATAAATTATTCATTGTGGATCATTTCGAATAATGAGCAAATCTGAGAAAATAATGACCCGTTCGCACACAATTCTCATGGAGAAAAAAGCAGCTAAAATTGATAAAATTCTTTGTTACAAATTATTTGCTCTGCACTGGGTGTTGGCATAACACACTCTGAAGCCTGACAGAGCTGGAATAATTAAAATATTAAAATGGCTCAATTTTAATCTTTGATCACATATCTAGATCGCGTTGCAGAAATGTCATGTTTACTCATGACTCATAATGAAGAAATGTAGAAATGTCATTATTAGAAACCCTGTTTTTACTGCATCACGTATCAAAATTCACAGGAAACCATTACATTTCCTTTTTCATTTTGCAAGCATTTGTTTCCTGGAGGAGCTGAGGCCCACATTTTCAAAACCAGAGGACCTCCTTATACAGGAAATCTGAGCCACCAGATGGCTTTCACTTTCCTGCCACCCACCACCCAATATTTGGGATAGCTCCAAACTCGCTGCCAGATTCTTACTTCTCCCCTCTTGCTCTGGAAGCCTGGCTCCCAATTTTATTGCACCCAGAGACTATTTATGATCAGTTTTATAGCATAGATTGAGAGAGAAATGATGAAAAACTTACCCTGCTTCACCAGTCTCCTGCTGGCAAAGTGAAAAGTTGCCCTCTGCAGCCCCATTTGACTGCCTTGAGGAATGACATCAAGTATGGTCCGTTCAACACAAGTGGGATCAAGGACCTGCTGCAATTAACTGCAGTCACTGCACTGACAGTGGTGGCATCACGTCCCGCTTGGAGGAGCATGACTGAGATCAGCACAGTGATCAGGTCAGGATGAAGCAGGCCATGACTGTTTGCCTCAAACCCCAGAAGAGCGGCCTCTCAGGAAGTCAAATTACCTGCTCTGCTGACAGTCCTACTGGTCCACACAGTTCCTTTCAATACTCCACTCATCTGATGGAGTTGAGAGAGTAAAGGCACTGTCAAGGATGGGAAAGGCCTGAATGAAACCACAATACAGGAATGGAGAGGAGAAAAAACTAAGTAAATAACTAAAATTTGACATGCTCAGGAGAAAGGGAGCAGCGGGTGTTTGCATACCAGCACATCTGTTCAGAAAATGCTCCTTTAAATCCAGATTAAATAGACAATTTTGAAGCCTGACCTTTCTGAGTAATTAAAGAGTTCTCGAGCACGCCTTTCAGAGATTAGCTAAAATAGACAAATGAATAAAATCTTTAGTTTCAGAAGAAGGGTAATGATTTTTTCCCTTGAGTTTTCCATTTCACAACTAGATTTTTTTGCACAAAATTCTTCACAGTTAGTAACCATTCATAACAATGAAAGAAAAAGCTGAATTGTGGAAGAGCAAAATCCTAGCTTTTTAAGGATATAGCTGAGGGGACCTGATGGAAATATTGGAAAATAGAGGACTTTATTAATTACAGAGAGAACACAGGAGCACCCGCCCAGTCACCCTGCTATTGCAGTTGTTTGGGGTTTTTTGGATGAAGTTTCCTAAGGGGTCATCCAACAAGGAAGCACCTTGTGATGAACTGTCATGGTCCTCATTACAGAACTAAAATGAAGCTGTGAAAACAAGTATTGGAAAGTTTTTAATTAGCCAGGGCTACCAAAAATGGTGAGTTTTGCATCAAAGAATCTGCCTAATCAGCTCACTACTGCTTAATCTGGAATTGGCTGAATTTTTCTTTATTTCCTATCATGGCAGGAACTAAACCTTTGCATCTCTCAACCCAGCTCCTTTTCTTTCTGACTTCCTAAAAGCAAGTGAAAACATCCTTCTGCTCTGTAGTTACAAGGTGAAGCAATCACAACAACAAAAACAAAACAAATAGTATTTTGAAATCTGCAACAAGTGTTTACAACAAGTTTTGGCTTTCTGTGTTTGTGAGGGTTTTATGTGATAATGATTCTTGATAATGTCAAATCAGTCATTTGTATTAATGATTAATTTTCTTTAATTACTGAAAGAGGTGAAATTTTATTAACTGGCTAGTGACTACTGAGCTTCTAGTTTTGTTATTCTCTTTCCACTAGGTCTTTGAGTTAGATTTAGATTTGTTATTATTATTATTATTATTTACAGGAACCCTGGCTAGCACACTGTCATATGACAGTGAAAAGTTCCCATTTCTATTACAGTTGGCAAAAGGCAGTTCTTTCTTATGATAATAATTCACATAAGTGCCCTGGCTGAAAAGTGAAATTTTTTGGCCTTTTATAGAGCTGGCAAAACATCAAGTTTTGCTACTTTTGCTTTCTGCTAGAAATTGTCCTCACAGCTCCACTCAATGATAATTTGTGGCTTCTTACCAGAAAGCTAGATCTGTGTCACTTGTACAAAGGTCAGTGAATTCCAGCTCTAAAACATCTCCAGGAATACAAGTCTGGCAGGAGAGAAGGTATTATGCCAGATCCCAGTCTATTACAGTTCATTAGTATAGTTTATTCAAGAACTGCTCCGTTGCAAACAGTAAAACTAGTTTAATTTTTTGTAGGCTCACTTTTCTTTCTTGCTCTTTTTCTTGGTTTAAAGCAATCGGTGCCCCATCAATAGTAGGACATGGAAAACATGCCAGCACACTTGGTTTTTTGTTGGTATACTTATGTACATTATGTACTGCTATGTAGAGAAAAGGGTGGTAATAATCTTCTGTTGGCTGCATAGGAGGAAAGCTGTCCATGTGTCCACTCTTCTGGAGATGCAGAAAGAGGAGGGAGAACACTGAATATGGTTTTCAGACAAAACACTGTAAAATGCTTTTAACGGCCCCCAATACTGATTAAGTGACATATTTACTATTAGGCTTTCATTACCATTAGAAGAGCTTTTTGAAGTGTCTGGAGCTGCTTTCATGAGCACATTGATTCTCTGCTACTAGTGACCCTGTCTGGTAACACTTTGGTTTAAATGTCTATTACTATTTACATTAACTAATGGTTAATTACAATGGAATTCCTGGGGAAGTGCATAAGACAAGTCATATGAACGCCAAATGAGTGCATTAATGATTGGTGTTATCACAGCGAATACCAAATGATTTCATAATGACTGGGGAGGTAATATATAATGGAAAGAATTGCTCCCTATTTGATATACTCACCACAGAACTAGAACTCATTCTTGGATGTCATTCAGAAACTGTAATGTAGCCTGGAGGCCTTTATTCCAGTCCTGCAAGGAGCTTGCAGTGAAATGCAGTCCACACCCTTGCAAAGCAAGACATGTGTTGGAATTTATTATTTATGGCTCATTGTTATGAGTTGCTGTTATGGCCCAAAGCCTTATAGCTCATACTCAATGCTGTAGAGAATCTATACTGTGTTTGAGTCAACACTCAACCTGGAGTACAACAGGAGATACTCTTACTGGAAGGGGCTGAAAAAAAGTGTTCCTGGGCCCAGGTATCTATTTATGCTAATTGCCACAGCCTTTCTACTCTATTCTAGGGTGTTTTTTTGTAGGATATTCATCACTACAGTATCTGAGGACCATGGTGATAAGCTCACGTGTAACATCTTGTCATGTGTTTCTTCTGATCTTTGGGGAGTTTGGTGCCTGTTTTAATAAGCAATGTGGGTAAATAAGATTTGTTGACACCTGATGTCATGAAGAACATGTCCATACACAACTGAAGCTGATATTTTTTTCTAAATGATGTGGAGATTCGTTTAGCCCTGGAAAAAAAGAAAAAAAAAAAGTCTTCCATTTAACCTGATAAAAATAGAAGTTTAGAATTCTTCTGTCTAACCGTCCAAGTGAAACACCAGCTCCTATTCCAATATAGTTGGAAGAATAAATAGAGCAGGTGAGAGACCCAACCCACAACACTTTGCAGTCATTTAGAGTCTGTTCTTTGGATGAGGCTCTATGTGAAGGACGAAGTGCTGTGCAGCATACCCAGGAATTCATTGTTTTAGGAGAAAGGCCAAACACTAGTAGGCACTGATAAGTGAAGTGGCCTGTAGCACAGTGGTGAGTGTCCCTGGCACCGAATGTCTTGGCGGTGAAGGCTATACATTTGCCAATTTTGCATTCAAAGAGCGGATTGACAAAATAATCTGATGGGTCTCTTCCCTCTTTAATTTCTGTGATTTAGGAGGAGGAGCCTGTGTTTAGTAACCAGTGGGCTCCAGCTCCACAGGAATAAAGACATTAAATTCAATGTTTCTGATAACTACAAATTACTCTGTGACTACAGTAGTGCCTGGGACTTTCTGGCGACCCACCGCGAGAGCTAATGAAGATGCCCTTTTATAAAGCGCAGTATCCCTGGCAGTTCTTTTTAATGGGTCATGCTGTGTTAGAAAATCATGCCTGCAAGATTCCCTGGAGTGGCAGTTGGGATGATATTACTTTCAATGAATCACAGCAGCCACCATAAGGGCAGGGCAGTATCTATGGCAGCAGCACCGAGCAATGGCGCAGCATCAAATGAACGGCTCAGCTGGTGACATCTGGACCCTCTGATCATAACATATCTATAGTGTGCAGTACTCCAAAGAGTCCGTCCTTCAAGATGATGTGTTAAAATGAGGTGTCTTTTTCTGTTCATCTGGGGTGACTATTCAGCAGGCATGAGAGATTCTATGAGTAAATACGGGAAGTAATGAATGAAAGTTGGGCTCCTAAGTACAGCTCTCATTGGTAAACAATTCCTTTGCACCTTATCATCACTGAATTTGCTTATGAAGGAAAGGTGATGCCTTTGGGAGATGCTCAACAAGAAAGGTGCTGCTGGAAGTGCTGCATGGAGGCCCTAAGAAGCATAGTTAGACGCTGAAAAAGGGTTTTGGTGATTTTCAGTTTTCTCCCTTGATGCTGTTTGCTTTTTATTTTATTTTATTTTTCAAATTAAAATAAGTTAATGTTGGGTATTGCTTTCCAAACATGAAATAGCAGTACTAATTTCCTGTCTCACTGGTCACTTCATTGTATCAAGTACTACATATATATATATATATATTTGGAATTTGCACAATGCCTTCCATGAATGCAAATTTTCTTGGTGATACTTGGGCGTTGCGAAGGCAAGAGGTGGAACAGTCTGTGACAAATAATGAGAGAGAAATGCCAGCCTTTGAAAGGGCTTTGCTTTCCCTACACTGAGTGCTTTAAAAAGCCATCTGCTTACTTGAAATGGCTGCAACACATGGTGCTCTTCCCCAGTCCAATATGTGCTGCAAATTGTAGGCGCATGGATCCAGTCAAGGACACAGTGTCTGCCTTAACTTTGGATCTCCTTGCTGTTGTCAGTAGGAGTCTCATCCTCAAACTTAGCTCTTGTGTTAATTATTTCCTTTTCATGTCCAGCTGGCACAGTTCTTCAGCACCTTAAGTTGCTCAATTTGATCTTTGTGCTCAGGAACAAGGTAATTAAGCAAGCTACAATTTAAGGAAACGTATTTGCCTTGACTTGTTGCAAGTCTTCAGACAGCGCTCCATCCTAAATCATTTGATAATGTAAGATGCTCTGTGCAGTTTCCTACTTGACTGAGGGTTAGTTCAACAGGTCACAGAATCAGTAATTGATTCTCAGTGTGTCTCTGTTGGTTTTATTACAATAATGAGGACCATCTTTTTTCATCTCTGCTAATATGTTACCAAAACCATCAGCTTCTCAGTTAGGTGTCAGGATGACTTTGACAGGTTGTTAGCAACTATATGATGTACAGAACATCACAGAGATGTCTCAAACTGTGTTGCTGTGTAACTTAGAGAGCCTTAGGTGGTCATGAAATAAGTGAATACACTTCCAAGAAAAATTTATACCAACAACTGAAAATATTCCCACAGTCTTGATGTCCTAATGAAGAAGTTTTTTATGCCAGTTTGGATTCTTGATCACTGAAGAATCCTATGCTTCACAGGAATAGGTGACATTGCAAGGCAGACACACTGGATTAACCGCCGATTAAAAAACTCTAGGGAAAGTTTCCTTATCTCCTAAGGTTCTATTTTTCTTTTTTGCTGGTGGTGACATTTTTATATTTTTTTTTGAGTAGGATGCGCTTTATTGTTAAAATGTGCACATCTTGAAAGACTTGTGTACTCTTTCAGATTGAAAACAGCAAACAAATAATGAGATGAAAGTTAGGAAGGCAGCTCTACAGGATTACCTCTATTGCTTAACTTACCAATTTATCTGCTATACCCCCAGATTTTGGGATTCCAAAAGAGCTAAAAACACATTTGCCTGTCAAGGTGAATCTACCTACTTCAACATTCAGTCTAAGTATATGTGACATACAGTTTTTGTCTTTGGGTTCTCAAGTTATGGTGATGCTTTTGAGTTGTATAAGCCAAAGCTATAAGAACAAGGGTAAAAAAATTATGTTGCTGAGAGCTCTGGTTTGAAAAACAAAACAAAACAAATTAAAAAAAATAAAGAAAAAACAAGAAAAAGTAAGCCACTGTAATTTGAAGACAATGAAGAACAATACTTACGTCTTTATACAGTGAAAGAGTTTTTATGTACCTGCCACTAATGAAATGGATTCAACAATGTAGTACTTTTATGGTCCATTTTATGGCCAGATAATTATATATTTTAGCTAGTACAAATTAACTGATATTTTACTGTTTTCTGGTTTAAAGGAAAAAAACATTTACTAGTAGGGTGAGGAAGATTCTCAACCAGAACACAAACCTCTTATCAGCAAGGGGAATGAAATGAAATAAAACTTCACTCTTCCTTCCTGCAGGAAAGTTTGAGCAACTTTCTAGTAATATTTCTCTCTCAAAGCCACTTTAGAAATTCATACCACACACTGTGCTTTTGAAAACAAGTGATCAGCTTGGCTGCACTCCCCACATCCCTCTCAGAGGCAAGGGATGTTAGTGGGGCTCACAGAGGCAGCAATAGATGTAGACAGATGTTAACAGACAGACAGTGAGCCTCAGGTGTAGACATGGGTCCCAAATTCAGCAAAACACATATTGGCTGTTAAAGTCAATGAGAATTTATTGTCTTATAATTAAGCATGTACATATGTGTTGAACTGACAAGCTGGATAAAGTCCAAAAGCCGTGAAAGGTGAAAATATCTTACTGAGAAGTACTACTGACTGCTTAGCCTCTGTGTGAAACTCTGCCACGTGTGACCCAAAGGGAGTGAAACATAGGTTCATCTAGCATCAATATTTTGTCTGTCTATCAGTGGCAGGAGCCTGACAGTTAGTTGTGGTTTTTCGTTTGTTTGTTTTTTGTTTTTATGTTCCTTTGTTTGCTTTTTGTTTTTTTGTTCCTTTGTTTGCTTGTTTGTTTGTTTTCCCCCAGAAGGCTAGTTAGGTAAAGGCATACTCAATCAATTTTGCACACAGTGTAGTAGTATAACCAAAAACCTTGATGAGGGGGAAATGAAAGAAGCAGTAGACTATCTCCTGTCAGTGGAGATTCACTGGAAGGAAAGAAACAGTCATGTCAAGTATTTCAGGATCACAGACAGCTGAATAGTTAAAAAATGACTATTTCTTCCAGTCCATTTTCCTGCCAATGAAGGACTGTTCCCTCCAAATGACTGTTTTGCCTCTCTTTGCCACCTACATGTATCAGGTAGACAGCTTCTACTGCTTTTTTTTGAGAGATTAAGTTGTGACATAGCCCTCCCGCAGGTGTAAACACCACTATCTAATGAAGACAACAAAGGAGAAAGAAAGCCCAGGTGTGGTATCAGGAAGGAGCCATGTGCACACCAGACTCATGTTCACCAGGGACACTTGGCTCCTGGTGATGCTGTGCCACATTGTCATTGCTCATGTAACTACAATCCCATCTCATGATGCTCTGCTCTCTGAAATGCTCTCTGAAATGAAAAAGCTCAGCGAGAGCAACACAGCTTTCAAAGTATCTTCCAATTTGCTTCAAATAATTTGTCTTAAATCTGTTTCTAAAGCTTTTTTTTCCTGCTCCATTTCCCTTAAAACTGAAGATAGGCCTTGGTAGGGAACTTATAATTTTCTTATTTTTCTTATCCACCTCCCTGTTACTTTGTAAATAATAGTAACACTCATTTTCTATATATATTTTCTTCTTATTAAAAAAAAAACACAACACCACACAACACAACAATGCTATGACTACCTTTGGCATGCGTACAAGATAGAAAGTACAGTATTTAAATGATCCATGATACATTTGATTTGCAGCTGCATGCAGAGGAAGAAAAAGAGACTATTTTAAGCTACTGAAGCAGTCAGTCTTGGTGTTTCAGCTCACCATTATTCTCTCTCCCTCAGCAACGCCTAGTCAGCCACCATCCCAAGAAAGGCAGTGCCAGCTTCAGGAAGAGCTATTCTCTGTTAAGTCTTCAGATCTTAAAGGGCGGTGGAAAACTTCACATTCTCCCAGCAGGAGAGCAGGGACTCAGTGTAGGTGTAAATCTCTGGCAGCTGATTGTTGGAGCCCACAAGCTGTACCTTGTAAATAATTCACTTAGGCACAAAAAAATTTGCATATGAGGATGAAATGTCATTTATAACTCATAGGATATTGGCTTGGCTGAGAACAAGTTTCCAGCCCCTTCAAGTCATTAAGTACTACTAAGGAAGAAGGAATATAGATGATGTAAAATAAACTCTGCTTTTTCCTTGTAACTAACAGAGAATGGTTAACAATAACCAAGCTGAAAATTAAATTCTATGGGAGAGAAGGAAGAGGACATTGTTTCTCAAGCCAGTCAGCTCAGTATAAATTTTACAGCTTCTTTACCATTAACTCTGTCGGAACCTCATCCTTCACATTATTAGTAAAGTTGTGCTTATAAGGAGCCATTTGGCTGGAGGTGAGGTGCTGGAAGGTGCTAGGAGTGTTTCCTTCCATACATTTTGGTGATTTGGAGTGGTTTTCTGAGAGGAAAGATAGCGTACAGACAGAGAACTCCTCAATGAAATTGTGTTAGCAGACGCAAAATACTTTCATAACTTGTTTAATGGCTCACTTTTTTAATATTACCATTATGATTGTATATTACCATCTGTAATACACATTGTTTTTCAGATGCTTATAATTTTGGAAGCCTTTTTTTTTTTTCCTGTCATTTGCCTGAAGCTTTTAACACCACCCCATACTGAAAGTTGTTGGAAACTGGTTCACCAAAATTCTCAGATGAATCAGTGGGCTTATGGACCAGAAGTAGGGAAAGATACTGAGTTGTTTTTGTTAAAAAATCTAGGAAAACTGAAAGAGGAGGATGAATGGATGGCTGGGAGGGATGCAAGAAAGGTAACTGAGGCTGAGCATTGAAGTAGGGTGCAGACCTGGTATTACTCATGTGACCTGATAGCTAAATTAGGGATGCTTGTTATCAGTGTTCATTCCAAGTGGAATCGTGCCTTCAAAATTCACAGTATTCAGTATTCACTTACTGATCTGAGTTCTGCCTGCACACTGAATGTGGTAGTTTTTAATCCCTGCTTTTCCACTAATTGCCCTTTGTCCTCATGACATATTCATTGAAAATAGAGGCAAAGGTATTCATTTAGTTTTGGGCCATTCATGGGTTATCTTTAGTCTCTGCTACATTCTCGCTCTATAACAGCTCCATTTCTTTACTCTCAGTGTTCTCTTTTTATTTAGACAGCTGATGAAATGGCTATTTGCTTTAGTCTCCTTTGCAAGGTTTAACTCTGCTTAATTTTCTGGCAAACTTTCCTTTCTGGGTGCATTCTTACTTTGCCCCTGTATTTCTTGCCTGAGGAAATAGCTTTCTTTACTGTTTAGACCCTTTTCTCTTTCTGAGTCCCTGCTTGATTCTAAATAACACTGTGTGAGGTGGCTGCTCATTCAGATAGGTTTGAAGCCTTTCCTTGCAACCTCTTTCTTTCCCCTTGCAGTCTATGTGCTCTGCTATTCAGGTGACTTCCTTAAGTAGCTTCATTAATCTCTGAGCACTCACATTTTCCTACTGAAGATATCTGACAGATAACTCACTTCGAGTGTCTCTCCTAATGAAAACATTCTTGATCTGACAATGCTGTTGGTGCTGAAGATAGGCAGTCAATAATTCACTTTCTACCTACCAACCATACACTCCCTGGCAAGCAGTTTACTCTTCCAGTTTCTAGATCACCTTTGGAGAGAGGCTTCCTGATAATCTTTCCTAGCCAGACAGACCTGCTTCTTCATGGTGCTCACGTGAATCTCAGTTTTCTCTCTTCTTCCTAAGAACCTAAGTGAAAATCTGTTTTCTAAACTTCTTACTCTTTACTGCTTGTCTTTCTTGCACATTTTTTTTTCTGCTCTAGTTTCTTGCTCTTTCCTCTTCTTCTTTGGTACAAACTTTTCTGCTTTCATTCACAGTGTCTTATCTTTTTCTATCTATTTGGATCTTGCCTTTTATAAATTCTCTCAGGCAAAACTTCTTGCTTCAATAGTTTCTTGTGGTGCACAAATACTCGGTGTACATCCAGCTGTTTCTGCACCCAGCTGTCTTCACTCTTCCCCTGCATTGTTCCAGTCATTTTATGAGTTGAGCTTCACTTTTTAGAGAAGGCACAGACAACCCAAAATGCTCCAGCCACCATCTCCCATGGAAAAAAAAATTACATATATATATATATATATATATTTTTTTGCTCCCTAACTCCACAGCTTCCTGAATAAATGGCTGCTTGTTTAAAATCTTGTATTTGATTGTTGTTCATGTCATGCAGAGAGAGGGGTCTCTTAACAGGCAAAATGTCAACTCCCAGACTCACTCCGGTTATGAGTGGTTACAGTAGCTGTCCATAGGCACGGACAAGGTGACATGTCTGGCTCTTGTTGACTAGTCCTATGCCACCATGAAAAGGGAATGAAAATGGAAAACAGCAGGATCAGGATCACTTCCACACCACCACTGTTTGCTCTTTGCAGTGCTTTTGGGATTGAGGATTCTCAATCACAAAACAGGGAGGAGATAATCACTGTATTGTACTGAAAGACTAGACAGGTTCGTCCCTGACTTAAAGGGTAGGAAATACATGATAGGTGAGTACACAAACAAATGGGCCAAGGTGGGGAAGAAGGTCTCTAGATTTTCATCAGATGGCAAACCCAGTAGCATCCAGAATCACAAGTAGGTGCTGTCACATAACCAAGCCACACCACAGCAGTTTGTAGGTGAGGTAACGAATGCAGGGAGAATTAAAACCAAAATTAAAACCAACCAACCAACCAATCAACCAGAACAAACAAATAAACAAAAACCGCATAAAACAAAGCTTTTTACAGTGAACAGAGAAAGAAGTGAATAAATGAATGAATAAATAAATAAATACATAGCAGGTAAGTAAGTGAGTAAATAAATAAGGACACACACACACACACATAGTCCCATATCAAAAAAAAAACAAAAAAAAAACAGAAAAACTGTACCAAGAAGAAAAGCCTTCAAATTAAGGCTTATTAGGTCAGCAAGAAGAGGAATATTTCAAATAGATTAAGAGAACAAAAAGTCATGGAGAAAAGATAGACTCATTAATAAACAAGGAGGAAGATTAAATCAATGACAGTTCTAAAATGGCTAAACTTCTGAAATGCTTTATAAAAATCTGTTAAACAAGAAAAATAAGGGAAGGAGAAATGGATAATTAGGAAGCAATGATGACTTTGTCAAAGCTATTGATGAAAAGCAGGTAAGAGAATACTTAAAACATCTGAATATATATACAGATCAGCAGGTGTGCATGCATTTCAGAGTGTTAAGGGAATTAGTTAATGAACTTACAGAAACACTGGCAATTATTTACCAAAAGTTACAGAGTCTGATGGGGCTGGGGGAAAAAAAGCAAAAGAAATACTGAACTTCTGTAAAGTAGAAGGTAAAATTTAAAAAATAAAGCAATCCAGCCACTAAACATTCAGTGGTCCAATTTCTATACCTGATAAAATAATGTCATGTATCTCAAGATAGAAATTGTAGCATAAGCACAATTAACAGCATGGGTTTCTACAGGATAAATCACACCAGACAAACCTTATTGCTTTTTCAGATCAAATTACAAAAGTGGACAAAAGAAGTGAGGGAAAGGTAAGGTATCTGGACCCTCCTGAAGCATGTAGTTACACGGCTGCCTCAAATCTTGAAGTATGAATTAAAATTGATGTGAATGTCAGGTTTGTCATGTAAACGGAGAGTGAACTGCAGGACTGTAAAAGAAGGAAAATGATAAATTGTGGCGTTGAGCTATTGGGGTCTGCCTGCAGGGGTGCTACGTGGGGATCTGAGCTAGACATAGTTTTATTTCATATTTTTGGTAATGGGGGAGGACAAGCTGCAGAGTAGTAGTTTGGGTTTCTGTGTGGTCTGCACTGCAGCAAAGTTGACAAGTAAATAATAAATAATAAAAAATAATAAAGTAATTATAAATAACAAAGTAAGTAATAAAGTAAATATACGGTTTGTAAATGACATGCTGGGTGATGGTACATGGGGGAGCAGAAGAACAACAGTGAACCTCAGTGCAACTATTCAAATCGTGGGCTACTGCTTTCCAGCATAGATACAGAACACATGTCCAAACAATATAAAGTATTATCCAAAAAAAAAAAAGCAAAGCAGGAAGTCGTTTCAAATCAAAAATGAAAATGCTTCATCCTGAAGATGTCAAAGCATGATGTTTTCTTATGGGAAAAAAAAAAAAAAAAAAAGAGATGAAGCCAGTGCCGTCTGGTTTCCCCAAGAGTCCCTCTGACAAGCTCCAGCGGCAATTTCCTTGTATATAGCACTGTTGAGGCTGCATCAAAAATACTGTGTACAGTTTGGGACATGTCAATCTCAGGATGCTGTCAAGAAATTGGGTAGAGTCCAGAAAAGAGTAATCCAAATGATTAAGAGTCTGAGGGGATTCATTTATAAAGAAGATTAAGTGAATTATATTTTGATTAGGAGTACACTTTAATGGTATATAAGTAACAGAAAGAAATAAACACCAAGTAAGGAACAGGATAATTTAGGATGGCCCCAGAGGTTTTGATGGGATGAAGATCAAAAGAAAATTTCGACAGGATATCAAGAAACATTCCTCAGCTGTGAGGGATTTTGATTGTATGTTTCCCCCTTTTTTTGATTACAGAACGGGCTTCAGAAGAAACAGAGGAAGTTCTTGCTTCTGGAGTTGTCATTTAAGGCAGCATAAAGTGCTCCTGCTGTCAGGGGGGAAGGATCCTGCAGTGTGATCTAGCCAGCCTCTGCACCTTTAATTCCTCCTATCCCAGCACAGAGGTGGGAGGCCACCACTTCCAGTGAGGTGGGCCCGTGTGGCTCCCATTCCCCAAAGCACCCATCTGGCAGAGTTACTTTGACCCTGGCTAATGAGCAGAGCAGCCAGCAAGGGAAATCCCAGGGGTGACCGAATGGGTGAGGAGCTGCATGAGCTGATCACTACTGTCATTTATTTCTTTATAAAAACAAAAGGCAGTGCGCTGTGATTGCATACATCTGCAGTCAGTGCTTGGCCATGATGGTGAAGGCAAAATCAAAAGACAGTAAGATATGAAAGCAAATGCAAGAAGCTGCCGCCATACTTAAAACCACCATACTAAGCCACTTTCTCAAACTTGTTTCTGAGAAAATGCTTATTTTATTATTATTTATTTATTTATTTATTTTCCCAGAAGGTACTAGAAGGTTAAACAGACTTACAAATTCAGAACTGAAAGTGCACAGGGTCTGAAGAAATCTCACTTTTAGGGCAAACACTCAGTTTCCATTGGCAGAAATAAAATCATTCCCATTGATTTGGGGTCAAAACTTCAATAATTTCTGCCTAGAAATAGGACACATCATCATGTGTCCTACTGTATCTGCTTCTGAGGTGTTAAAGTGCTGCTGTAATATACATAATCTAACAACCCACTTAGATAAAAAGGCTGATAGCAGTCCTGTTTGCTTAAACTGAGATTAATCTCAGAGAACAGGACTGTGAACAAAAATGTAATCTTAGGTTTCCAGTCAGGAGTTAACATCTATTTTTATCACCTATATTGGTAGCTGAGCAGCCAGATAGCCTCGTTAGCATTAAAGATACCCATTAAAATCAACCATAGGAATATGAAGGTCTCAAACATCACCTCACCATGGGCAGCAGGACTGCGTCATTGGATGGACCTCACTTTGAAGGTGCAGTGATGGTTCGCACCACTGCTGGCTGAGGGTGCAGGCACAGATAGATGCTCAGCAGTGGGAAAGGGTCAGCCAAAAGCTCAGGCCCTGTTGGGTCCCTGGGCAGTGTCCAGCACATTGGTGTTACAGCAGGTCTTCTCCTCACCGCTGAATGTCAGCCTCCTGCTGCTGCTGCTACTGCTCAAAAAGACATCCAGTCTCCTCCAAAAGGATGCCTGGATGTAGTACTATAAAAAGGACGTATATTCCAATTTAAAATATGCACAGATCATTCACCAAGGTAGCAACCATTCTTTTTCCCTTCCCCCAAGAAAAAGGTGTAAATCACATCTTCTCAACAAGGCAGGTAGTGAGGATGACAAAATTCTTACATTCTTAAAGTGTTATTGGAGAAAAAATGTCACCTCCATGCATAATTGCATAACTTTACTACCTGTCATTTTCTATCAATCAAAAAAAATGTTATACTTGAATCTGAGGACAAACATGTCTAATAAGATTTTAGATTGACAGCTGAATGGCTGTACTCAACCTTATTTTAACTTTATTTTTTGTTGTTGTTCACTAGATCAACATAGAGAGCATTATACCAAAGTTAAGGGAAGCAAACACTCAGATATATTAATCCCTTATGCATACTTTACCTCAAAAAATAGAATTTCCTTCCCTGTAGGTTTCTCTACTCAGCTCCCCTCCGTCTTGCCAGCACTGTGGCGGGAGTCTAATGTTTCTTCCTTTGTGTTTCCACTGCGGCATTGCCGGAATTTGTCTTGATGACCAGAGAAACATGTTTGATGATGTGTGACCAGCATGAGTGCCCTGCTTGCCCCTTGTCCTGGTGCAGGGCTCTGTCTGTGCTGTCCTTTGAGGGGAACAGCCCACTCTTCTCATCCCAGCATTTTGCCTTCCCTCTCCTAGTCATGTTGTTCAGGGTTTTCAGTAGTTTTCAGTTCTGCAGATGAGGAGGTTTATTCTCCTTTGTTAGCTGTGAGTAGAGGATGTTGCTAGTACTCCTTTCAGGTGACCCCGCGTTAGACAGCAGCCTCTTCCCTGTCTCCCTGTACTGCCTTCTGTCTGTGTCCACCTCAGAGCCTGCCTCCTGGGCATCCCAAGGAACATCTTCCCATCATTTCTTCTCCTTGAAGGTTCTGGTGCTCTTGTCTTCTCTCAGACCTCCCATCCCTGCATATGTTACCAAGAACCTGTTTCTCATTTCTGGGCATTTTTCTCCTTTGTGTCCATTTTCAGACAGCTAAAGCACTTCTCAGATCTAGGATTCACCTTTGCTTGGACCTACTTCAGCCTTTAGGTGCATCAGTTGTGGTATGGCTCTGCTGAAATCTTTCTAAGACATTGCAGGTGCTCTAGGCAGACTCCAAAATGATGAAGAGGGTGCCAGGACCAAGAGGTACAGATGCACAGGCAGAAGTAGATGTCTAATCTTGTCCATCTTCTGCAGTTTCTTTCAACTTTGTGCATGAAACAATTTTGTGCCTATACTTGCAATGAGTGTTGTGAAAGCAGTAGGGATAAAGATTCCTGGAATTAAGTTTCGTTTAGCTATTTGGCACTGTAGGAACATTGATACTGAGGCAGCCTGGGCTTGGGTGTGAGTGATACAAGTCTTCCTGTAAGGCGAGGCACAAACTCTTATGCTGTGCCCTGCTGTAGTTAGATCCAAGCTGGCCCAGGTATGACGCTACATGAGGAAATCACACCACGAATGCATTGTGGATCCATAGGTCCCAGCAGTTCCTGGTCTGCTTCTGAGGCAACACGATGTATGCTATATGTTGCTCACTGCTTGTGGCAAAGCCACAAATAAGTCTCCAGGGATTGCTCTTGGTGAAGTGTCAATACTGGAGCGATGTTTATCTTCCAGTCTTTTTAACGCATCCCTTTTGAGTTCCTGAAATTTTTTAGCCTAACTTAGTGACAAATGAGCAAGTATTTAAAAGAGCCTTCATATCTGCAAGAATAACCAAGGAGCCAGATGTCAAAATGCTATCAGCCAAAGTCACAATTAAGTGCAACCCACAGTTTCTATAGCCACAATTAATTGCAGGCACAAATCTATGACTGCAAGCAGGCGGTCATTAAAAAAAAAAACCAAAAAAAAAAAAAAAGAAGATTGAGGCAAGACATTCTGAGCATTCATGCTATTATTAAAATTAAAAATAAATAGTAATCTTTTTTACTTTGCAGGATCTTTCACATTCAATCTTTAAAATCCCTTACAAACCGCAGAGGCCTTGTGTCATAATATTCAGTGAAAGGCAAAATGCTAAGACTCATGGCAAAGTATAAAATCGAATTAAACTTGTTTAGCTCTGGTATCACACGTACTGCTCCAGCCAGACCTTTTTTCACTGAGGAGGGCAGCCTTCTGACAAAATTGGAGGACGGTATTGATTTTACTGTTTCCCCCCTACTAGAGATATTCGTGTTTCCAAGTGTTTAAGATTTGGATTCAAGGTACTGCAGTAAAGGCCACCCGAGGCAGGTTGGTTTGCTGGGCCCTTTGTTTGGCAGCCATTTCCAATGGTGTTGAGAGAGACGGGCAGGACCATGCACACCTGGAGGAGCTGTGCTCTGGCTGGGCCCTCCCGTGTGCCTTTCCAAAAAGCAATTTCCTCAGTCCCCAGCAAGCAGTGATCAGAAATCATCTTCCTCAAAGGCAAAATGCTGTAGAGGTCTGCGTGCATGGGAAACAGACGGCCCTTGTGCAGATGGAGGAGGAGGGGTGGAAGGGGTCTTGCTTTCTTGTGGTGACTTATGAAAATATTCCACCCGCCGCCATTCCCCTCTCAGTGGAAAGTATTAGTCCTCAGGGCTGTGCTGGCCAGGTTTCTCTGCCTGTCAGGCTTCAGGCTCAGCAGCACAGTGGCAGGAGCCCAAGAAACGCTCGCAGCGGCGCGTACCTGCCCGCTTCTGGTCTCGCCCCTGGCCATCCTCTCACCTCATGAATATCCAGAGGGGGCAGATGGAGAGGGTGTTGGAGAGACCTTGGGGACAGAGCAGAAGACGGCCGGGATCAAACAGAGCACACTTGCCCACCAGGAGCAAGCAGGTGAGCAGCTTTTTCTGCCAACAGCAAGCTGGCAGTGTCCTCCCCATGCGAGTGACACCCTTCTCCTACAGCTGTGCCTTGTGTCCCACTCCATGCTTTTCTTCAGGCTGAGCTGTGGGGAGCATTACCCATGGGCGAGCCCCCCGAGGCACTCCTGCAGCACCTCCAGCCTTTCTGTTCAGCTCTGTGCCTCTGTTTCAGTGACCTTTTCCTTTCCACTTCAATCCTTTTCAGTGTGATGCTTTGGTAGGAGAGGCTTCTCTGTGTCCCGCTTCTCTGTGGTTAATGTGGGACATCTGCCTGCAATGGGATGGTTTTCAAAAAACCTTTTAAAAAAAAATCAAACCCATGCAATGCTTCTTGTTTCGTCCATTACATCATCAGCCCTGTCTGTTTTCAGTGTTTCACCAGGTTGCACTGGGACTGATGTTGTGGGTCAGAAGCTGGTGATTCCTCAGCTTTGCTAATGAATCAGTAGAAGAAAGGAGTGAGCTGAAAAAGCCTTTTCTCTGGCTAGGACCGCTGTAAATTTTAGGTGTGAGTGTGCGTGCTAAGCTCCTTCAGCTCCTGTTGAATGTTACTGAAGGCTACTTAAGACTGAAATCTTATGACTCTTAATATCAAAAAGCTTTCGATACTGCTCTTAGGACCACACCTGAAACAAAGTCTTGCTAAAGCCCGCATGCCATTACACTGGATTTCTTTCATATTGAGATGCCAAAATTACATTGCTAAGGGATAAGTAGTTTACATAATCCCAGAATGCAACATGGGAAAGCTTTCAAAATAAAAATGAATAATACGATCAACATTTATTGTTTTTTTCCTCTTCCGTTGCCATTGAAAATTCCTATTGGTGTGGCTTTATATGAATAGTTCTCCAGAAGTAAATTATGAGCAAAATTCAAAGCCACCATAAATTAAATGTGCTTTTTTCCTTCTTTGGTGTACAAGACTTTCCATTAAGCTAGCCCCATATAATATACCTTGGATGTGTTCAAGAAAGCCCTGTAAATTATAGTAAGTATTTAAAATGGTAAGTAGACATTGAAAAAGGCCACATTAGGATTAATGAATGAAAGGGTTGATACTGAAAATGCACTTGTAAATAAATAACATGAAAAGTAAAGATGACACACTGTTAGGTTAGAGTTACAAGTGGGAGTATGATGATAAATCACGCGGTGGTTTGTCAGAGCTTTGCGTGTGGGGGCACGTACTACTCGGTCCCTTTCTTCCCTTCCCCCAGAGCAAAACCTCTCCCTCGCCTTGCCCCACTGGCTGCATGTCCAGGAGGCTGATGGAACTTGCCTGGGTTTTCTCTACTGCCTTTCAGTGGTGGAAGTGTGCTTGGCTGCAGAGCTGGCCAGGACCGAAGTGTGCCTTTTGTGGCTTTGGCTGGAGGGAGGCAGAGCTGCTCTGTTCTGGAGAAAAAATGCACCTTGCTGGCAGTGGGGTGTGGCTGCAGGGGTGCTGGATACTAGATGATCCTTTGTGTTGCCTCAGCTGCTCTCATGGGTGGTGAGCTGGGTGGCAAGAAGCAAGCAGGACAAAGACGAGGAGCTTCCTCCCAAGCAAGGTTTTTTCCCTGTGTTCATCGCTCCAGTTGTGAAGGCCACATATATTGGCTGCAGATACTGGTGTCATCAGATATAGCATTGTGCATTGTATCACCTTCTGTGGGACCAGTTCGTGCAGCCTGTTCTGGCTCACCGCCAAAGTAGGACAGTGATCCACTCATGGACTGTAATCCAAAAGCATGGAGCCAAAATGAAATGGGGTTGGTGGGGGTGGGTGTTCTTCAACCATAAACCATACATGCACCAGTATTTGTGAATCACCTGGGCTGCAGAAGGCATGTGGTTAATTATTTTAAGGTTTCCGTATGTGAGAGAGTATGTGTAAGGTACGCAAGCCTTGTAGCTGGGATCAGGAAGTCCATGCTTTGAAATGATATGATGCGGCTGCTTGCAGCCAAATTCTGGCTCCTAGTGACACAGGGCAAATCCAAAATGTGATGCTTGTAATGGAGCTACTCTGGTTGCAGAGCGGCACAAGACAGGACTGGGACGTGGCGTGTACACTACATGAAGTGATGGGTGGGTACATTTTTACAACCTGATTTTACTTCCCTCCATGGTATTCAATTTTATCCACATAGGTCCATTGAGAAAACAAGGTTCCTCTCTCAGTGAAGTGTTTATGGGCCCATACAGCCAAAGGAATACCTTTTATGTGCCTGTGGCACTTTGAATATCTTTGAATGGGAAGGAATCTTTGTGGGCAAGAATAAATCCACATACTTTTTGGTCTGCCATGCGAGGAAGGGCAGAGCAGCAGTCAGTGCCACCTAAATCTTTGCCAGACCCCAGGGAAGGATTTAAGTTCAGGTTCCCTATTTGAGTAAGCACTAGGAACAAATGGTAACATAAAGGTTAGTAGAAGATTATAAATAGGATAATAAATGGAGAAGGAAGGATTATACTACCACATTAGAAATCATTTGAAGGGAAGGTAGAAACTCTCATGCTTTGCAATAATTTTTGAGTGCCCAGATTGATGGTAATCTATCTGTGTTATTTACTATAGAGAAATATGTTTTGATATAATTTTTAAAAACAGCTTGTTAAAATTATTGGAACTACAAATACAGTAGAGCACCAAAATTCTAATAGGCTGAAGTAGGATGTTAATGGTGTAGAAATAAATATTTGCTCTGGAGATGTGTCTGAGTACACCCAATCAGCTGAAAGAGCAGGAGAACATGTTTCTCATGTGGCCAGTATTAGCTTAGTAATTTGGCTTATATTTTTGAATACCCCTGATTAATTGTTTTATGGAAAACTCTCTGTCAGATAACTCATATAATTGGTAAATGTGAAGTAACTACTGTCCATCCATAGACAGACAGCTGACAGAAAGAGGCTAAATTAGCCCATCTGCTTTGAACTCTTCATTCAGCTCAGTGCAGTTCTTAAAACTGAAAAGTCAAATAGTGTGTAGTAAAATAAGGACTTAGGAGTTGAGGTGGTGGAAAGGAAGTAGCGATCTCTGCTCTTTATTGGTCTCCATAACCAGAGTCTGCGAATTCCTCACAGCCTTCAGTTTCGCACTGAGTCACACAGTGGCATCTAATAAACACAGGCAGGAGCAAAACCACCACCATCTATGTGCTTAAGCTGAGCAGCATCACTTGGGATGTGTTGGTCTGATTGGAACCCCTTCCCATGTAGAAAAAATAAACTTAAGATTTTCAAGAGTGGAAACTTACAGTTTTTCACAGCATACAACCGTGCCATGTTAACTCAGCTGTTCAGAGCTAGCTTAGCTGCCTGCACATGCAGATGCAGTTGGGTTTCACAGAGGTGCCCTGCCATGTGCCCAGGCCCACAGCATTTTACAAATGAGAATCTGAGGAGCTGCATGAATTCCACATGCAATCCAACCTGTGATGGAGCAGGGAACATCTCCCCTGCTTCTGGATAGCCATCTTTTCCTGTTGGATACACCTAGCCAGAAACTCAAGGGTGCAAGCTGTCTGTGAATTGGTATACCCTTGTTATGTGATTAACCTTTAAATGGGTTGTCACTGTGTGCTGTGGCATTGGTAAAGGTGGTGTTAGGCAAGCAAATAATAGTAGCAGCATCTGACAGAGCAAAGGGGAGCAAACAGGATTGGGATAAAGATCAAACTGGTGATGGGGTAGTCCCTGGAACAAGTCAATATCACAAACAGAACAGGGAAGGGGATAAGTGTTGAAGCTGATGCCACTGATGGTAGAGGAAGATGTAGACAACAGACACCTGTGTTTTCATTAATGTACAGGTCATAATGTCACTGCCTGGGAAGGAATGAGAGCGGGAGTCAAACAAGAAGGCAAACAAGGGTAGCAAAGGGGAGAACTACAACCATAGTGGAGGGGGCTCTGAAGATTTCACAATGACAATTCCCCATTAGTTGAACGTCCACACCCCTTTTTACCTTAGTCTGATTGAGAAATCCCACAAGGAAGATCTCACGACAACCTGCCGCATGTTTGGGCTGGGCAGCCAGCCTACTCTCTGCTTCCAGCACTCACTTGATCTGCCAGGAAGCCCTGGGGAGCTGCTGGGCTCTGCTGGTGAGAAAGATGTTCCAGCCTCATGGTGGTGAGCATGGCCTTCTTCTGCAGCCTCTGTCCCTGCCAGTGTTCTTGGCAGGTGACACTTCTCACCACAGTTACGCTGGTGACACTCCAGCAGTTTTGTAAGTCACTGGGTGGCCTCAGTGTGGTTGAGCTCAGATTTGTATCTGGGCTTTTAAAAGATTTCATTTTATTTAAGGGCATATTTGCTTCTTTTTGTGGATCCAAGAGATTTTTACCTGTTTCTTCCACTCTCAGCCTTTCAGACTATGAAATTAGTTTAGCAATCAGGAAATTACTAGCATCATCCTAATTTTAGTATTGTTCATGCATTGCAAAGCAACTTGCTACACAAGAAAAAAAAAAGTCTGAGCAATATTGGTGCAATATGTCAGACATGTAGCAATATTCTCTGTGATTATCACCCCATACAATTTTCAAAGCAATGATGAATTGTGACAGATCCTCCTCTGGATTCAGCCAGCATAGTTTATGAAATCAGTGGAAGTATATCAGCTTACGTCAGCTGAGGATCCAGGCTACAGTTCTAGCTTTCTGCTAGTACTTTTTTACAGCAGAGGAGAGGAGCTGAGTTGAACAGAGAGAGAACCTCTCTAGGTGCACTTTACATTATTTTTTGTGAGAAACCCTAGGTATGTTTCAAACTCATTTAAACAAAGAGATGCAGCCGCCTAGGATTGAAAATAAGTACTGTTTCTGGTGAAGTCTGGCATGAATGTGGTAGAAACTTCCTACATTTTGCCAACAGTTAAGGAGTCCCGGAGCAGTTACTGAATTGCTGAACTGGCAAGTGAGACAACTTTCAGCAATAATGGTAATGGGAAGCAGAGTGTCCTTACTCCTTTCTTTTTATTTAACACAAACAATTTACTTTTACCTACATGGGTTATCTCCAGAATACTTGCAAACATTTTGTAATAGATAATTATAGCTGCAATGAAACTGTAGTAACATGGGACCAGTTAGAGTACCATGAGTGCCATTTAAGCTTTACAGTGAAAGACCACCATTTTCTGTGTGTGAATAGCGGCGTATGGGGATTAGCAAAGTGTGAATTAGTGTAGTTCTGCTGACTGGCTAAAAAGATACATATCCCTTTTTCTTGACATTTAGAGGTGAAGAGGAGTTAATTCAGAAAAGACCAAGTTACTGACACTTTTAATAATAAAGTAACACTTCAGAATGATAGTGTGAGATGAACGATTTGTAATGACCAGTGTAACAATGTGAGAGAGGCATGTCATGAGCTTCTCTCTTTGTTAACATATCTGAGACTGTTCAGCAGTTACCATCCTTTAGGAGCTTTCCTAGTCATTTCTTTTTATTTATACATGTGTCTTTTCAAATCTGGCAAAAATACTATTAAAAAAGACCACACAGAGATCTGATCTACCTTACACAAACGTCTGGTGGGAAATAGTCATGTAAATTTTGATTTACTGAACACACAAAAGAAGGAGGCCACCGCCTAAGAAATAGATGACAGCATCTGAGAGTGGTTCCAGCATTTTAAAAGCAATTATGGGGGGGTAGATTTATGCACGAAACCTGCTCTGTACATTAACTAAATTTGTGGGTTTAATCACTGGAAGGAGAAAACCAGCTATGAAATACCCAAAGTAACAGGTCATTGTGGATATTCCCTTGAGGACATAATTTGTGTCAGTGTATGTAGACAGGACTGTGCGTATGTGTTGCAAAAGTGACAAAGGAAAAAGTAAGTGAACATCCTCAAAAAGCAAATACGGGAAAATGCTGGGATATATGGCTTCCTGAATAAAGAAAATAAAGCTGTGACTATGTGAAGATTTCTTAGCATGGGAATGGCAAAGGAGTAATGCATTCTTCACTCCAATGGAAATTAATGGAGCATGCATTCCTCATTCTCAGTCTATTTGAGGCTGCAACAGGGGATATCACATCTGGCAAAACTACTTTGAGTCATGTTATACCACTTATAACATCATCTGGACCTTAGGAAACAGCTTTCTGAAAATAAGGAATGCTGTACAGTACCTGACATTAGCCTTGTTGAAAGGTACTGATAAGTTGCAGAGGCCTAAGAAATTAAGGGCCACATTTACATGGAATTTCTCTGCACTTTATTACAGTCAGTTCCCTGGTTTTGCAATTTTAACTGCCCTTTTCCCTTCAGTGCCTTCTCCAGAGCAAGCAGGGGGTGCTCATTTGTAAAAAAGGAACCAAACCAGTCCGAAAGGAGAGCATCTGGGACAATCACGGAAGAACACTGTGTACCCAGAAACATTACAAAATCTGGTATAAATTGAGAGCATTCATTATTAATAGAAAAACTATTTTCAAACTGTGTTGCACTTTCATCTCCAAGGATTTTACATGCTATAGTCCCGATCCTGTGTTTGTAGTCCTAACTCCCTGTATTTGTAGTCCTAACTCCCACAGTTAACTTTATCAGATTTGATGGAGTTAGCGGTGTGAGGATGATATGCACTTCATAAAGCTTTGCAGAATTTGGCCATGGACACAGATAGCTTTTTAAAAATTTAACTACTGATGGAATGGGGAGCAGCGTCCTCTAGATTTTCTATATACTTTGTGATACAGAATTGCCTTTGGAGAAGGGGGCTGTTTTGGCATTGGATGGTGATCTTTTTCAAATGCACCTCAGGGCACCAGCAGTGATCACAGAGCAGACAAGAACCCTACTCTCTTAGGACCCACGAGTGAAATTTTCATGCAGCGCTGCATTGCACGTGCACAGGTTACCTTTCCCTCTTCATTTCTGTTCCAGAACAAGTGAGAAATGGCCACAGTGTGGTGTCCATCAATATCTGAAATAACATGGACAGAGCCCTGTCGTCCAGGAAGTGCTCAGAGCCAGCTGATGTTCATAAACACCAGAAACTCTTGTGTTAATGTGTTTGTGTGTGTATGTGTAGGGATAAAAGGGTTTCCAAGTGCTTTGTTCAGCGGTCAAGAGATTAGTGGCTGATATAGAAAGTTACATACAATGGCATGATGTTTACCACCCAAAATAAACATATGCCCTTGTTAAAAATGTACATGGAAGCTAATTTCTGTGTTAGGATGATAACGTGCAGATTTTATTTGTTGATGTTTAGTTGTTTCCAACATCAGTTATAAAAAGTCCCCAGTGTCCCATCCTGCACCCGTGATTATAAAAATATTTAAAGTCACAGAATGGATATATGGCTAGGCAGACACATATTTTGATTTATGTTATGCTATGGTTTAGGCACACATTTGAAGGCAAGGTTTTTGGCTGACAACAGTATCACAATAGCAGTCTTCCAGCCATATATTATAGTGATGACCCCTGAAAATTATCAGGGTTTAATACAAGGCTATAATATAGGGTTTCTGAAAACTCTACATAAGCAATAGACAACATAAAAAGTCATATTACTATTTATGTGCCATCAAATCACATTAGGAAGGATTTGACCACATAAATAGTAAAATGACTTTTTGGGAATATGGAAATTAAAGAAAAATGTTTCAAATAGAAACCATAATTTACAGAAAAATCACAAATATGCAACCAAGTTATGAAAGTAGGAGAGTAACAGAGGCAAAAAGAAAAAGGAATACTTCTTGGAACCTTTTTCTATACACTTCCGTGCAAGGTTTTGTTTTTTTTAACACACCCAATCAAAGATACATCCTGTCATGTCATATCATTATTACCTATATTTATTGTATTATATTGTGAGATACGTGGGAGTTGACTGATATGCATGTTGTCAGCTGTTTGCCAGCTGTTTGCTCCTCGGATGAGTGGGGTGAATTTTACCTTCTCAGAATCATCAAAATAAACAGCATCATTTCTCTTTGTTCTTTCTTCGCTGTGTGAAAATGTTTCGAGAATAGAGAAACTTCCCAGTCCCAGAATCTCACCCCCAGGACTTCCTTGAATCAGTTACAAATACTTATCAGTATTTATTTGTTTATTGTTATTTGGTGATGCCAATAAAAAAAAAAAAGTAGAGCAAACAACAATAATAATTGTGGCAGTTATGGATTATCTGTAGCATAATGAGTGCTTTAATGACAAGTGTGAATGTACGGAGCCATTCCAAAGTCAAGTTTATTACCCAAAGAACCTCTCTGAAGTTGATGGGGTTGACCTCAGCGTGAAATGGGTTGACCCTTGGCCATGCAAAGCCATTGGTGGTGGGTGAGCACAGCTTTGCCACGTGCGGGACCATGAGATACGCATCATGCAGGTAGCCCTTCCACAGCCTCCCCTCCCAGCCCACTCCTCCCACTCCAGACATGTGGCTTTCACTTTTGTGGCACGACCTGTGCCCTGAAACAGGGGAACCATGGTTGGGCAGACTACGATTTGTCCCAGTGTCTGTAATGTACCAAGCTGACACAATTGAAATAAAATTGCTACCAGTGGTGGCTGTGCTTATCCTGCTTTTTGGGAGGTGAGGGTGAGGAAGGGGTTGCTATATTCTCTGTAACCTGACTGGTACCTTTGATGAAGGAATTTCTTTCCTATGGTCCTGGTTTAGTAAGTGCTTAACACATGCTTAGTGTTAAACATGTTAGCAGCACTACAGGCTAAAAGCGAATTTATCTTATGGGACATGAATAAGACTATTCATTTGCTTAATGTTTACGATGTGCTTAAATGCTTTTCTGGAGAAATGGTCAATATTCTTTGCTTTTAAGGAAAAAAGGGTTTTTATTCTGAGATAGCAATAAATAGTAAATTCTTGGAAGATTAAAGGATCGAAGAGACTTTACATGTCACTGTTGTGCATGCACAACTCCCTTTGAAGTCAATGGAACTTGTGTGTGCAAAAGGGCAGAGATATAGGGCAGCAGAACTTCATAATATTGTGGCTTAGGAGCCATAAGGAACAGGAGATATCCAGAATCTTTACACGAACATTTAAAGTCCAGAGTACTTTGAAGTGCTCTTTTTTTTTTTTTTTAAGGAAAAGAAGCACTCCTCCTCCTCCCCTCCCCCCCCCTTCCTTTTTTTTTTTTTTTTTTTTTTTTTTCTACCTAGGATATAACAGTCAAGATCCATTCACAGGAAAATTTGTCATTCGGGGAACTTACCTGGGAGTAAAACAGAACAGCAGAGGCTGCCTGGAAAAGCTGAGGGGAGCTGAGGGCACACACAAAAGGGACAACAGGCAGTCTAGAGACAGGAGCCAAAGCTGACAGAATCAGGGAGGTAAGGCTTAAAAGAGAGAGATGCAGAAAACAGAGAGAGTGTTCTCCAAGGCAAGGTGGACAAACGGGCCAGGAGAATAGCAATTCTGAGTCTACCTCCGGGAAATCTGTCGAATCAGAAAGGCTGTGATTATTTTGCACCTTGGATTATTTGTGTTTGCTCAAGCAAGAAAACTATATAGCTATTTGCTTGCTTGCCGAAAGAAAACAATTAGCTAGCGTTCTTACTGATGTTCTTAAATGAGAACATTATTTTCGTTATGCAAAACATTGCTCTTATTTATTGACTTTATTTGGGAGACCTGCAAGTGTTGGATTTCTCCTTAGATTAGGGGAAGGCTTAGAGCTCTTTATGGTTTTTCTCTCCACATGAGCTACATCTGGAAAAGTGCTGAGCATAGAGTGAGGGGTCCTTAGCACTCACCCGTGCTGCCTAGCATCACTATAAAATTGTGCTTTTCAAGAGCCGGAATAAAGATTGGAAAGCTGAATTATTCCCTTTTGGTAACAAGTTCTAAATATTAATCACTTATTAACACTCTCAGTCATTTGTTTTTTCCCTCATTTTCAACCAAGCTTTTAAAAATGCTGTTTTGCCCTTGCTGGTCTCTCTGTTAAGAATGGCATCAGCAGCTGTATCTGGGTTTGGAGGGGTGTGTGTGTGTGGAAAGGGGAAGGAGAGATGACAGCCCCTAGCCAACATACTTTTGCAAAACGACTGCTAGCTCACCACATTGCACTGTTTTTTTCCCTGCTAATTACAGGAAAAGTGATTTATTAATATTTGTGCAATGGTAACTTCTCAGCTCACCCACAGCCTTTTCTAATCTAGCCAATTATTTTCAGTATTACTTTTAAGCTCTGACTTTAATTAATGGGGTGCAGAAGTTTAAAGCATATGGGGTTGCTTTTCTTAAGTCTGGGAACAAGACGAGTTTAAAAATCCTGCGGATATGCTTCTCCATACTGCACTTAAACTCTGTTTCTGAAAATACTACATATAAGTTGTCACATTTTCTTCAGCTTGACATAAAATTCTGTGACGTGTCACATCAAATAGCAACAATCATGAAATTTTTAGGGATGTGTCAGTTTTGAGATACATACTTTCTTGCTTTGATCCATCATGGCTCAATTGGAAGATAAAATAATCACTTCAATTTCTTGATACTTTTTTATAAAAACATATAATAAAATATATATATATTTTAAAATTTCAAAGTATTTGTTCAGAATCCCCGCTTTAAACAGGAAACTGTTGTTGCTGCTAAAATCAGATGAAAAAATCAGCACTTGAACTGCAGCGATGGTTTTTGCCAGCTCGAAAGGCGTCATCATTTTCAGGATGCCCGTGGGCACGTTTGGACAGTGCAGCCTTCCCATGCCTGGAGCATTATCCCAGCCCCATGAAATAGGGAATGGCGATGGATACCCAGCACTTTGTGGACCGGTGCATCCCCAATAAAGCCTCAGCTGTCATTTTAAGTGACCCAAGAGGCACCCTCCAAGCAAACCTCACCTCCCTTTAGCAACAGGTGAAGCAAGGAGTGCGCTGGCTCTGCCTGGATCTCACACCAGAAACCTGTGTACCTGTGACACCACCTCTCCCTCCCGGATGAGGTGAGGTGAGCACAGTGCCAAGAAAACCCTTGCCTGAACACAGCACCAAGCTCCCCCCTCTCCGCCCCCACTGCCCACCACCGGTCTCGGTCTGGGTCTCGGCGGGTGGCTGCTGGCGGTGCCGCACATCTGCCGGGGGCTGGAGCACAGCTGCGTAAGACGAGTGAGCGCAGCCCCCCAGCCAGCCCTGTCCGCGGGCCGATCCATCAGTGGGACGGCTACTGCTGAGAGGAATTTCTCCCAGGCAGGATGAACCTCCCTTGACTCCCCTGCTCGCCATCGCTCAGCCCGCGGCTGAACTCTTGCTCACCCCCTGACCCCCGCCTCAACTCCCACGCACATCAAGGCATCAACGAGGGCCAAGAGGTCTCTCCACCCGCCCTGGCGGTGCTTCCAGCCCTGCATGGGGTGCCCTGTCCCACCACGATGAGTGCCCTGTGGTGTGCTCCTCAGGGGGGAGGCACGACTGCCCCCAGCCCCGCAGCATCGCCTCCTCCTCCCCTCCCCTCCAACACCCCCCCGAGGGGGCTGAGGTGCTGAACCTTGACGGGAAAGGCATGCTGGAGGCCACGGTCTCCTATTAAATGATTCAGTCAGTTCATGTCCTCATGGCCTCAGTCCCCCTGGGGCTCTCCTCTGAAGATCCCATTGCTGCTCTTTACCTGTGCAATACAAACCCAATTGAAAACCTGCAGGGCAGCTCTGGGGGCTGGTTTGGTGTTCCCCTCCATATGGAGCAGTGAGCGGTGGCTTCTGCATGGTGCTTCTGGAAGCCATGGCTGGGCTGGTGGAGCACACTGCCATCCCAGGGTACTTGGCAAAGGGAGCAGAAGATGCCAGCTTGTTTTCTTGAATTCTCTGGTCTGACTGTACAGAGCTGGAGAAAGTGTTAAGGATACAGAAGCCCAAGGGCAGCAGCTGAACCTTTATGCCTTTTTTTTTTTTTTTTTCCCCAAGGAAGTTTTCAATGTGTTCGTCTGCTGGGTCCTCAGGGAATAACGTGCTCCTGCAATTTATTACACTGTCTCTAGGCAGAGACTACCACTGCTATATCAGAGAATTACTTAAGGAGTTACTTAGGTCCAGGTGGCTGCTTGAGAACTTATAGCCAGAACTTACATCACCTGCTTCTTTTACTTAAATTTAGATCCCTTCCTTTGGCTCACTTTTATCAGAGCATAATTTAAACACTGGTCACTGGAGACAAAGAGAAACCTAAAATAAGCTCCAGAATACACGTGAGAAACTCTGCTGGGAGGAGGTAAGAAGCTATGTTTTCTCCTGAAAACCAGTGTCCTCCAGAGTGACTCTTGTAGTTTCTGCTGTCCAGGTTTGGATGAAGGAGCTACTAAGAAGAGACAGCACGACAAGAGACAGCGGAAAGGTCAAGGCAAAGAGAAAAGGTATTTGTTCATATCAGAGAAAAAGAGGCAAAACTTGTGTTTCTTTGCATTTTAACCCTTTGGTCACTGCTGTACTCAGAAAGTGGGGCAGGAGGAGGTATATTGGAGGTGGCATGAGGGCACAGCCACAGCTTCCTGGGTCAGACTGATGAGTGCTCAGGTGCTCCAAGGCTGCCACCGTGGCTCGGGGGAGAGGGCTAGGGTCAGGGAAGGGGCTGGGATGGGAGCAGGGACACAGGTCTGAGCAGTAACAGTGCCCAATTCCAGGGGCTGATGGCAGAAGCTCTGCAAAAGTAGTGTGTGCTTGCTTTAGGTTTGTAATGCAATGAAATGCATGTTTTAGTGCCTTGACTGTCCTTGTAAAGGCACTGTGAGGAAAATAACCCATACTTCAGCACGCTGGGACTCTGTCTGGTGGGGATTGCCTGTCTAGGGACAGGAGGTGGAGGTACCTCTCTCTGTCCTGTGTCACCCTTCATAGCAATCAGCTAGCATTTACAGCGGAGCATTTTAAGGCAAACCAAAATCAGTGACAGTTGCAGTGAAAAAACTGCCCTGTAAACTGCAGTGGCTTGGGAGCTGATTGACAAGCAGCTGAGACATCTGGGTGCTGGGAGAAGGGGAGACAGCTGAGGCTGCCAACCTTTTCAGCTTGTCCCAAGGTAAAGCTGTCCCAGCTCATCAGTCAGCACCCTTACATTTCCTAGGCCTGCAGATTTAAAAAGGCTATGTTGATCTATAAAATCTGGTAATCCAAACGGGTGTGTTTTATGACTTTTTCAGATGAATAATAACTGGGAGGCTTGAAATGTTTGAAAACTTTTCTTTGCTCACACCTTCCATGTGTAGAATGGGGGATTTTATATAATCTTTGCATTTTTTCCTTTCATTTTGTTGGAATTAAAAGCAATGATCACAGGAAGTGCCTATAAGTCATGCAATTATGCTGCTGTTTGTTGTTGTTGTTGTTTTTTCAAGGAAGCTTTAAGCATTGTATGAACTTGACAGCTAAGCCTGTGTGATGTTGTAGGCCAGTAGCCTTTCAACTCAGAAAACTTTCAAAAAGTTCAGCTTTTAGAGATGGGAAGCTCACAACAGAACCAGATTTGCTTCTTTCTTGGAGAATTATTGTGTCACAAAATGAATTGCACGAGTTAGCAAGAAGTGGTCTCAGCTCAAGAAGGTGGGAGACACAAGCAGGAGTATCTGGGATAGACGGTCACAATTAAATACTTCTTGAATTCAACACTTGATTTCAATGCTTCTTGAAAATTATCTCTCATCTCTTTCTGCTTAGTTGTCTGCATGCAACCATCTTTCCTTCTGGGACTCATGAGCCAGTCTGAGGAGAGCATAACCTGGAACATCTCTAGTCCTCCTTACTGGCATAAACATACAAGTAAGGATCCGACTCTGGATGTACTACAGCCAATTCTTAAAGACCTGTTTTGAAAGCTGTTTTCCATTTAGTCTGTTTAGTAATAAGAATCAAGAAATGGCTCCTGGTGGTCCTGACCCATGTCAGCAGCATCAGTTTCTGCTGTGGGCATTTGCACATACACCTTCCTGTCTCTTGGCCGCAGCACATCACATTAGTGTGACACAGTGACGTGAGATGCCTGCAGTAAAAGTGGGTGTGGATTCCAGGACTGTCCTGAATGACATGGGACTGATCATCATCCTAGTGTGAACAGGGTAGTGCCTCAGAAATACATGCATAATACAACATAAGTGTTGGCTGTTTGTCACTCCAGTGTCCTGAAAGAGATGGCTTCTAAAACATCTTAAAATAATCCTTCAGAGAAGATCTAGAAAAAAAAATAATATATATATTTATAGTTGTGTTGAATGAAATGGCTGGAGTCCATTTCTGTTTTGGGGCCCTCATGGGAAAGTTAGATTAAAACAGGGAAAATAGTTTGCATAAAAATGATTTTCACAGAGTAATGAGTGAAATGATAATAGGCAAGCTATGGTACATCGATCACACTGGTGAAATAACATCTGATGGATTTTGCAAAGCTGACCTTTCCCCTTCCTATTTTTCCTGGAGATATCTATCTTTTTCCATGTGTAAACTTTGCAGCTTCATTATGATCTCCTATCACCAGTGCCTCCTTATTATCGGGTAAAGAGCAAACCGAGTGATACTGCCTTTTTCCTTCTTCAGTTAGTATCAAAACAGTGCAACAACCCCAGTCACAAACTCAAGAGTCTTTTGACAGCAGCAATTAAGCAACTTAATTAATGAGTGAATAAAAATGATAATATTTACTGAATGGGAGCATCCTGTTTTGCATTTTTATTCAAACTGTGCACCTGAAGAATACCACTGAGCATACTGCCTCCTCCCCTTCTGCTTGCAAGCTCTGTTCTTTTTTTTTTTTTTTTTTTTTTTTTTTTCCCACACACTATTTTGACTTTGCAAGCGCCCAATAGCTATTGCATGCGTAGGCACAGGCAGGATGCTGAGGCATGAGAAGTCCTTTCCAGCCAGCTGAGGGGAATACACTGCTATCTTTGCTGTGGTTCTGGCTAACCCTTAAAACTTGGCTCATATTTAAGGGACAATTTCCATGGTGTAAGCATTTGTAAGCCTGAACTTTACATCAGACTAGGTGATTAATTACTGATAAAGGGCTAATAAAACATTAATGCATTTTGTAATTAACAAACCTTGGAATGACAATTCTCTCCACCCACTTTCTCCACATGGCTCCCATGCATGTGTACAGACTTCTGTTCTCCCATATTCTTTATTTGCCAGTTAATCTGTGAAACCTCCATATATCACATGCATGCATATACATATATATTTTAGTCTGCATGGATTTTCTCAATGAAATATATAACCCATCTCAAGTGCAAGTAAAGCCCCATACATAATTATTTTGGAATGACAGACAGTGAATTCCTTAGCCATTATTTTTGACGACCCTGTCATGGATGCCAGGCATATATTGTGGTAAGAGCCTGAGAAACTTGGGAAAACCCACCTGGGGAGCAAACTCCTTTTTTCTTTATGGAAAGGTTCCCCAAGTGACAGGCCTGCAATCCTGGGTGAGCTTAATTAAAGTCAATAGAGAAAACTAAAGCATTCAAAATTGCTGCCTTTGGGGCTCCCCCGCTCTTCTTTTTCTTCATTTGCTGACACTTTTAAGGGGAAGGTGCATTTTAAATTCCTTATTTGGGGCTTGGGGCTCAGTTCATCACATTCCCCTTCTGTTCTGTATCCCACATTAAATCTCCCTGACACTTCAAAGTGTTGTTTCCCATGATTTATGGCTAACTAATGCAGGTGCACTGGGCCTCCTGTGAGGTGCTGAATGCCCTCTTTGACATCAGTATTAATGAATGAAGTTTTGGCATAAAAAACCAGGTAAAGTATGTTGCCTAATATTACTGATAGGTAAACTGAGGCACTCAAGAGGACAGCAATGAAGTCAAAAGATGAACGTAACCTTGCCTGGATCCCAGAGCTCTGCTGTACTTACTGAGTCTTGTAGGATGAGCTCTGCTTAGACTATCTGTCTCCTTCCTGGTTTTTCTCTAAAATCTGCCAAATCCAGACCTCGTGTCCCCATTCCTACCTCATTCTTTCTCCTCTTCTGCACAAGTCTCCATCATGGGGTGGAGACATGCAGAAGCAACAGAGCTGGGAGCATACGCTGATGAATCAAAAATGCCTTTGTGTAACAGGATCTTGACCATCTGCTGCACCTGCCATTTCAATCCCTTGTCTGGTTTGAATCACACACTTCCAAATGTCACAGTCACCACCAAGTCTGAAGCTTGGATTAGCTTTTGAGCTTGTAATGCTTGCTTTTGAAATTAATGGCTAAATGCCTACTGGCTTTGGTGAGAGAAGGGCTTGTCAATTGATAGCTACAGTCACCTTCATTACAGAGCCTGCCTTTCCCGGCAGAGCTCATTGGAAGTGGTGTCAGTAACTGCAGTGGGACCGCGACTGGGGCATTTGTGACAAACTACCTTTGGGGTTAGCTTTTGGAATAAAATCTTCATTTACCATCCTCTGGTAATGAGGTGGCCACATGACTTGAGTGAAGGCATTTTTATTACTGTCTAATGCTAGATAAACTAAATGAGGTTTGTGGATTAGAAAAGCACTTTAAACATTTCAAGTGATCAAAAGCTCTGTTGATGAGGATGGGTGTCAGAAACTCCCCCATTCTGATTGTTGGTCCTACAGCATTTACATTATTTACAATGTGCTAATCTAGGCTGTTTGTACTTTTTTTTTTTTTGGTAGAGGGAGCTGTACAGTAGGATGGTAGTGATTAAATATTCTCTCTCCATATCACTCAGAAACATAAGAAATGTGCTATGTAAAGAGCAGAGGGAAGCCCAAGTCCAGTAAGCACAGCTTATGTGGGGTTAAAACCAGAGCTGTGGGACTTGTGCATGGAGCTGGAAGGGGCTGAGGTGAGGAGCTGCACTGCGATTCACAGTGATACGGGCTCTGTGAGAAATGCTACCTGGGATCTCAGCTCTGCAAACAACCCTTCCCACTCTGCTTTGGGCTGCGGGCTAAGTGCAGCAGATCTGGTTCCAATCTATTTCCATTTCAGCGGCAGACAGCATCTCCTCCTTTCCCTGTTCCTCCTCACCACGCTGCCTTAGCAAACAGCTCACCACTCTACTTCCCTCCTGGAGGAAGGATATCAACGCTGAAAAGGTTAAGTGTGCTGCCTTATGAGTTGGGCTGTTGTGAAATTTACACTCATTAGCTTCTCTGGGTGGCCATCAGGAATTTAATTAATATCCTTGACATGGGTTGTTATAAGTGATATCGTGGCTTCCAGATGCCCATGACTGAGAGAGACAGAGATTGCACTTGTGAAGAGTGACAGCTTTCAGGAGTATGCAGAGGCTTTGTACTCTGTCTTGCAAGAAGAAAGACAGCTCTGGTTGCCACCTTCTTCCTGTGGGAAAAAAGGAAGAAAAAAAAAAAACGGCAGCCTTTCTGCAGGTAGCCTCACTCATGACAGTAACATCACGTCTGTTTCTGCCCTTGTCAACACATCTCACTGTCCACAATCACTCATCATCTCCAGACAGACAGCACTGGAGGAGATCATCAATTGCCAATGCAATTCAGCAGATACACTTCATAAATTTTAATTACATTCCCACTGAAAATGAATGGTCAGAAAATATAAAACATCTGCCATCCAGATCATTTACATTTTTTGTACAATAAATCATCAGCAACATCCAAAACAATGGATTAAATCATGTGGAGTGTGATAGGTCAAGAAAGAAGGAAAGGCACCCATTGTGTGATTGCTGTTTGGACCAAAGCCATTACACGGTGTACAGTATCAAGGAAAATAAAAACATTAAAAAATAGTAACCGTTTGGACTTGTCCTCATAAATAAAAGATCCCTGGTCTCAGATAGACCCTGCTAATGGATCTATTACTGTGTCTATGAAAAAATGAGGGCCTGTTTAAGTAAAAGAATATTTAGTTAATTAAGATGGAGGAAAATGAGCATTTATCAATTGAGTGGCTGGGCTATTTAGCTTGTAAATAGAATAAAGAAGTGATGTCAGTGGAAAATAATCTCTTAATCAGGTTTGACTAACATCATGACTGTTAAAATACCTCAAACTACTTTTTCTTTCATAGAGTGGCATGAAATCCTAGTGTGAGATCACCAAGCTGCATTCAATCTGCTTATTTTATATGGCAAAGCATCAGACTATATGCTTGGCAAGCCAGGCACAGGATCCAAAAGGGGATCCTCGCAGCCTGCATTTGGCAAGGGAGTCATCCATGGTGGGGCTGGGTGCAGCAGTGCTCGATGAGCCCTGCCCCAGGAGGTGAGAGATCTGTGTTCAGCTCCCTTTCCCCTTCCAGCTACTGAACTGCCAGGGAAGCAGGCCAAGGCAGCAGGACCACTCTTCCTGCCACAGAGGGTGTAACGTAACACAGTCAGAGCCACGACCACAGTAACAAACTTTCTGGTCTAGGCACCACTGATTTCCTCAAGTCTGTTGAAATTTAGGTTCCTCAGACCCTTGAAAGCTTTGGAATATTTTAATCCTGAATTGTAGCTGTTTTGTGTTGCTCAACATCATGTGTAAGATCTTTTCTTGAGCCGTGATACCATCTTTATCTCACCTTGTGCTGCATTTTCCCCTAAGCGATGCTTTCTTCAGCGATACTTCTAGCTCCTTGTACTGTTACCAGACCTGAGATTTGTCCCCTCTGCCTTGAGCCATTCTCAGTTTCTAAAAACTGAAAGTGATTTTGGCTGGATCCACCTTAAGGCTTGTTTGTTTGTTTGTCTTTTAAATAGTACTCATACAGAGGCATGAACTACCACCAAAAAAGCAAAGTGCAAGCACTCAATCACAAGTTGGTGGGTACGGCATATCCTCATCCCCACAGCAGAGGAGAGATTAGCGTGTTTGTTAACCTCAGTATCTTTGCTGTTGAATGAAATGGGTGGAAATCAGGTATACACTGAGCAAATGTTTATTTTGACTGGAAGCCCTGTCACTTTGTGTATTTATGTGAAATAGAGAGATGTATGCTTAGCCTGAGGAGGTATCTGCACTCTTCAAAAAAAGGCCATTGATGAATGGCTATAAAAGCTATACTTTTATCTGTTTTATGTTCTTCTAATGCTGCTAAATTGTTGTATATTAGGTTAAAAAATAGTTCATTTTGACGTTACATCATGAGCATGTCTCGCAATGGTATGTGCAGTATAAGCCTCTTTCATTTGACGATTTACTGCTGTTAAAAGGAAATAAAAATCCTCATAACGTATGAGAGAACAATCTAGCTGAGAGATTCTACAAGGTGTTAGTTTGAGATTTTAGGCTTGAACCAGGAATAACATTTTTTGACTCAATGTATCTGCATATTTTTAATTCAGTTTACACAAATATCAGAGGGAAAGAGGTAGCAATTTGTTCTCCCATAGAGATGTTTTACTTCATACTAAACTCCTTTACAACAACAGTAATTATTGAAAAATATCACAGAAGTGCTGCAGCACATGTTATTATTATTAGTTACTATTTATACGGTGACACATATTGCTCTACAGACAAATAAAAACAATGTGGCTTTTCCTCTCCCACAGCTATGGTTTATAGGGCTTTTTACTCAGAGTTTGGCCAGCTGGTTTGGATATGACATGAGTTCTCCCAAAATCTATTCCTTTTGCCGCAGGCCTCACCCTGAATAAGGATCTATTTATTTATTTATTTATCTATTTGTCTAAATGGTGCTCATGGGCAGATATGGAACAGCCCATCGGGCTCGCCCCTTTCTTATGGCTTTGCCCTCCATCAGTGTGCAATCCCCACAACATCCACCATGCGTTGCTTCCTCCAGGATTTTCATGGGAGCAAGTAGGGAAATCAAGCCATGCCTGCAAGGCACTTGCTGGTGAAATGTGCTGAGGAGAAATACACTACATGATCTTAAAAGCAATAGCAAGTATACTCATGCTGTTAATGGAGTGCTAGGAGTTGATAAGTGCCAGTCTATCAAAGCTTCCTTACACCTCAGATTTGCAGATTTCAGGGAGCCAAAATGCTACATTCCCAAAAGCTGCTTTAACCAGCCACAAAAAAAAGAAGCTTTAGGAAGTTTGTCCAGCCCTTAAAGTGACTTCAGCACTTGTGTCTCAGTGTGCCTCCAGCATAACACACCTCTTGCAAAAATTACAGACTGAGGAGAAAATTCAAAAAAGCATGTACATACCTAAAATGCCACTTGGGCAGAACTCATTTGCCTAAATTGAGGTGATCCGTCTAATTTCTTATGCACCTGAAAATCTGCCCAGAAAGGGTACCTAAAAGTTCCTGATATGGCTTTTATGGTGGTGGCTGGGTCTGGGTGAAGAGCGCCTGCCCTGGCTGAGCCTCGGTTTGTGGCCTGGAGCAACATCAGACCACACCAGCCGGGTTCCTCCTGGGTAAAACCAAGCTGGAATAAGCACCCCAGGAGCCTGCTGAAGGCACTCCAGCCCCACATGGGCCACTCATCCCCACATAGGCCACTCAGCCAGACTGTCCTGTAGCGTGTGTGTGATGGGTGTGCAGAGCTGGGTCCCAGCTGTTTTGCTGTACATTTCTGCTCCTATTGGTCTGTATGGCTAATGCAGGCACAGCCACTCTAGCTATGCAGCTTGTCCCAGAGCAGGCTGTATGTGCACATGCACATGGAGCTATGTCGCATAGACGTGTGTGCGCGTGAACACACATGTGCACGCGTAATTTATCATTTTTGTGTGATACACCAAAAATAATGTATGAGCTCCCTCTGCTGCTTTATACAAAGAAATTAATCAAGAAAATTGCTTGCAAAGCTGAGAGCATTTTATTCATATCTTGCTGATAAAGCTGTATGCACAAGTAGTACTAAAAATAATAGCATATTATGCTTGCAAAGCACTGACCAAACATTAAATAATTAAATAAACAAAAGAATGTGTGTTGGCTGTGTTGCCTCATAAAATGTTCCAAATACATCTATATTTATTGAATGAAATGTGTCAACATTTTGGGCAAAAGGGTCAACTTTCTGACTTCCAAGAAGCCATCATTAAAAACAGTGACAACTCTATTGAGAGGTAAGATACATACAAGACTAAATACAACAGGGTCTTTTTCTCTTCTTAAAAAGAATAAATCATTTTCAGATGTTTAATGGTGATATATTATTGACTGTTAATAGTTTTTGGATGCCTTTAGCATTTTGTTAAACAATCTTTATATAATTAAACAATGTGACATGAGCTACTTCTTGAAGTTTATCTGAACTTGTATGACCCCTAAGAAGAAAAATCAGATGAATTTGGTGATGAAAACAAAGCCCTGCTGAAGAATGTGGTTCTAAAGACCCAAAGAAGCTCTAACATATATTGTCATCTTTTATCCTCTTCATAATTCTACTGCTTTAAAAAATGGTGCAAGAGAAGTATCTGAAATACCTTATCATTTTGTACATTGAAAAGTGCAATTTTGATAAACTGACTTGCAAACAAGTTATTTCCTGAAGGGGCAAAATCAGAAGTGTAGTTCTGTAGTCCTATGAATATTTTCAGAGAAAAACTCCAATTAGAGCTGGATGAAAATTTGCAGCCAATTTTTCATCCTGAAAAATATAGATTTAGTTAAACGGGGAAAAAAAAAATGATGCATTTCTATCAATTCACAGGATTGGTTTGAATGACTTTTGAAAGATTTTTTTGACACTTTGAATTACAGAATAATAGACTGAAGGTACCCCTAGAGTCATCTGTTCCCTACCCAAATTAAAGTGTCTCAATATTGCTTAAGTGGATGCTTTTCTCCAAAAATGTACTTCATTAAAAAAAAAAAATGTAGAAAAGACTCTCAAAGTAGATGAATGTTTCAAGTCACACTAGACACCAAGTTTGACACAAAGCAATTCTTGCCTTTGCCTTTCAGTTTGCAGAGGCTTCAAAAAAAATTTAACCAAAAAATAAACCAAAACAAAATTATTGTCAGAACTGTCAACGAACAATCAGGCATATGTGCAGGGCTACTTGAAGTCTTGACCTGAGCTGAGAATGAGAGACAGTGAGAGACGGTTGATTGCACTAACCACGTAGGCTGCACCAAACACCCAGCTGAGCTTGTTACACATTAATCCTTGTATGAAACTGCACAAACTGGAAAAGAGGATAAATTTCAGCAGTGTCACGTTTTCTTCAGAAAATATTAATTATTTTGACTACTTCTGCACTTTGACTTACAGGACTGAGCATTCCCTTGGCGTTTGGACTGTTGTCTATTTACGTTTCTCACAATACATTTGTTTAACAATTATTTGCTGCTTTGTCCCTGTATGGGCCAAGTGGGACTGCTACCCTTTCCTCTCATATACTTTCACCCCATATACTCCAGCTGTCCCACAACAGATGTGTAACTGAAAGGCAATTCATTGCAACCACTTCTAGTGTTTGGCTATTATCTGGTTTGTCATAATTTTTTAAACATCTGTAACTTGTTTCTCTATGTGCATACAAAAGCATTAACATGATCAGACAATTGGTACCAGATTAGACTAACCATCTAGCTATTTGTATTTTCTCCACCATTAGTGACTTGGCAAAAATAAAAGGCATTTGGGATCCTATATTTTTTTTTTTGTTGTTAAGCCTTGCTCCAGTAGAACTACTAGGAAACAACATCTTTGCCTGATTAAGCATTGAGCTGTGGTTTTGAAATTTGCTGAGAAAGGAGTCAACTCAATAGAGTCCTCTTTTCGTGCCTCAGTTGCTGTGTAATATTGCTGTGTAATATTGCACAGTAACTATTAGGTAGCTGCACTGAAAATGGGTGCACCCTTCACAAAAAATGTGTTTGAGTAATCCATCCTTATTTGTCCAAGTTTGCCAGCTCTTTGTACCATGGCAATCCCTCTGTGAACACTTCTGATACTTTAGTCTCTATTCTGATTCCATTACTGCACCAAATTTGGGTCTAATAAACACACTATTCACTGATGTAGCTATAATTATCCAATCTGCAGGCTTTGCACATATAGAAGTTGATGAATCAGATATTCTAACATAGGGCCTGATGTCTCTTCTGGCAACTTCACCACCTCAGTAGTTTGTGTTTTTCAGTTTTAAATTGGTAGCATTAAATGTCTTTAATAGCTTATTACTGGAATCCTTTACACGACAGAGATGTGGTGAATACAAATAGAGTACTTGACAAATCAGAGACTGTGATGGTTGGCAGATTCCATTGGCAATTTAGTCATGTGCTCAGGATCACAGATATTAGAGTTGGAAAACACGTATTAGGTGAAATCCTAGAGTCAATGACGTAAATGGTAGAACTTCTGTTGATTTCCAGGGGCCTGTTGCATTAGCAGTGTTGTATTTTTCCACCATCCAGTATTGATCATATCAGTCCAGTCTGTGTGCAGTTTTGTAGGGAGCTCCTTGAATTCACTGAGGCTTGGTAAGAGAGTACGTAAGTACAAGCTTTATTGATTGCTGCATTCACTTAACAACAACCAAACTCCCATGGCCCTACCTTTGCACTTATTCAAAATTTACAGAGAAGTTTCTTCTTGTTGTGTAATCCTGGTGAGAAATTCAAGGGGATGTGCCTAGGACATTACGCAATGCACCCTGAAATGGCTCAAAGCTTTCACAAGGTCCAGAATGACTTCTGCTGAACCTCTAAGGTATTTCCAGAAAGCACAGTAGTCTTATTTAAGGTTGTACATGGGAGCTATGGGCTTCTTCTAAAACCCCGAGTCTGGATGTTTTCTGTTGTCCTCAAAAATACAAATGAAACTGTAAAGAGGCGACTGAGTATGACTCCTCATATAAGGTTCCCCCAGGTGGCAAAGAGGCAGGAGGCTACCAGGAACCGAGGCAGTTTGTACAGAACATTGGGATTAGAAGGGAGGTGCAGGTCACACCAGAAATCTACAGCAGAGGGCCTCATTTAGATCATCCTAAACCATGTAAGGCCTCAGGTTGTCCTAAATATTCAAGTCTATTCTGGTGGGTGGGAGTCAGGATCCTTCTGGCGGAAATGTGACTTGGATGAACTTTTTTGCTTTTGGGCATGATAAACATAAACTGAGAACTGAGTCCCCGGAGAGGCTGCATGCAGTTTACTGTCATTTCTTGAGGCTTCTGTCCTGCTGAATGGAAACTGGTGACCAGTCTCCAGACATGAGCCCTAGAAGAGAAAAACTAGCAACAGCTGCAAAAACCTTCCTCTTATGTTACCTGTGCACTAATGCATTCTGCTGATAAAATCCCAAGGACATGTATAATTTCAAATCCTTCCACTGGATTTCAGACAGTAACTGAAAAGCAGAAATGCAAGGTGATCACTGCCACAATAGAAACCTTTCAAACCAAGTGTAAACGAATGCTGTGAATTACACATTTTTCCCCCACACATCTAACAGATCTAAACTCTGAGGATCAATCAGCTGCACACAGAAGTCATGACCCTGCTCTCATTGCTCTAAGGAACTGTTGTCTCACTGCATGCTATGACCCTTGGTGTGAACCTGGTAATATTACTACTTGTGGGTCTATCAACAACAAGCCCTCTGTGGTCCCAATGTGCTTAAGAAAACTTAATTCCTCTTGTTCCAAATGTAGGGATCTCTTTTGTGCCAATTACCCTTTGACACTGCTATTCAAGCTTACTTTTGCAAACGCTTGTCCCATAAACACTGCTCCCTTCACAGGGAGAGAGGCTGGCAACAGCAAGAAAAGCTACGGCAAAAATATTTTCTCTCAATGTTCCCATTTTGGAATGGCTGCTAAATGTATATCACTGTCTTTTAGAAAGCTTTACATAACAGTGGGATAGCTGACTTCTTCGTGACTTAATCTACAACTGTCTTGTAGGCTTAGCAGACAGGTTGTAAATGCTTTATTGTCCCCATGGTAGCATTAGATCTTCCTATGAATTTGTGGGTGAAATCAGATTCCTAGAAATCACTGTTCAAGAATATCTTGCCATTGACTGCCTCAGTGTTCAGTCACAGTCTCCGAGAAACCCTCTCTCTGGCTATACAAGCCTTGGAAATACATACTTCAGTTATTTCCACAATTGCAAACTGAAATTCCTTCCACAAAAAAAAAATAAAATAAATAAAAAAAAAAAAGAGAGATGAGGCCTGGCCAAGACAGTGTTCAGACACTGCCACAGCAGCAGCAGCATTATTAATGTCCACAGTTGCTTGCTCTGCTTGCTGATTCTGCAGGAGGAGCACCAGGGCAATGCACATACGTCTGTTAGCAACCATTTGCCTGTGAACTATCCATCACGGGGCTGGGAACTAGAAATCTGATGTGGAGCACACTGGAGCACAGGGGGATGCTTGGCCCTCTCCACTCCACTTCTGCACTGGTGACTTCTATCCACCGTTCTGTTCTTTCACTGAGCAAATAAATAAATTGGCCGTCACTTTCTATTGTAAGGTCCTGGTGACTTTTCTGGCTGAGTGGCAGGTTACCCCACCAGCGGGCAGGCGGGTGGCACGGTTTAGGCTGTTTGTTTGCAAAGTGAGCAGGCTGGTGGCCCTGGGATGCGGGAGCACTGTGAGAGAGCCGAAGGAGACCAAGCACAATTGATGGCAGCTGATAGCTTGATGGCCTGGAGGCCTTTCACAAGCTCATCCAAGGCACGAATGCCACTTCTGGTTCTTCAGAAGGGCAGAATGAGCTTAAAATGGATGGAGACTGACATTGCAAGGGGTGTAGTTGAAGGAAACTGAGCTCTCTTGCTGGCCACTGATCTGCTCTGGGGCTTCAAGGACTTTGCTACCTCCTGCTTAGCCATGATTTCTGCACGTTGCTGTGACTCGCTGGGTCAGATGGTGCTCCTCAGGGCACGGCCTCCACCTCCTGCTCTGCTTCTCAGCAAGGCTCCTTGGCTCATGCTCAGCCCAGCTCCCACGGGAGAGCCCACTGCTGTGCCTCAGCTGTGCTCACACACCCTGGGGGCTGTAGCTGGGAGCAGCAGCCATGCTGCAAATGAGCAGCCACACTCACCTTGCCACTTCTGAGGTTAAAATCGTATGGTTCCTTTCTGGGTGGATGCAGGCAAAAAGAAGGCAAACTGCTGTAGTTAGGAGCATGCGGGATTTGCTTCTAACGCCTGTCATTCCCTTGCTGAAGGGTCACGAGGATGGCCCATGACCCAGTTCATCTGGCCTAAAGCTTTCTGCTCTAGAAAAAAAAAATGTTCACTGTTCACTGTCTGCTTTTCCTTTTCCTCTGGCCATTCTGTGAGAATTTATATTTCTCTTGCTGTTGCCTTTGGCATTTGCCTTTCTAACCAAAAGTTAGAGGCCTGGGGACCAGTGGCCTGCCAAAGCAGTCACCACGTGCTGCAAGGTGAGGATTGCAGGCTGGACAGACTGCAGAGAGAATGGGGCAGAACGAATGAACGTGGGCAAGGGCTGTAGGGTCAGTCTCACTTTTCAGGGTTTGTCTGGATGGTCTTAAGTTGTGTTGCGTGGTTCCCTCTCCTCAGGTGTTTCAACCACATCTCACAGGAGTGCTCAAATAAGCAGGAGTATGTTTCTTTTCCTGAGCACATGGCACTGGTGAAACCATACTCATGTTGCTGGCTGATTTAGTGAAGATGTTACCTTCTAGGTCCCAGTTTACTGCCAAGTAGCTGTTGTGGGCACACAGAAAAAAAAAGATGGTTTTTATATACACACCCTAAGATTCAGAGGTGACAGTACATTTTGCTCAGCAAACATTCTATCTAACATGTAATGAAGAGTGAGAAACCATCAGCCACAAAGAAGGGTGCTTTGGAAAGATATGTGCAAAGAAAAGAGCAGGGATACAGCCCATCCATTGAAATGGTGCAGAATGGATTTTTTTCTGACCTGCTAAATAATGACAATAAAGTTTGAGTGGCCTTTGATATCACTGACTACATCAATTCAATTTCAAAGGGCTGACTTGGGTTGTTTATTATTACAGTAGAAGGTTTAGTGTTTTTGTTTGAGCTGGTTCGTTAATTTTAGGTGAAAAAATACTTATTCTCCTGTGGTTAGCACTTTGGGTAGTCACTTCCTGAACAGCTTCCTCTCTGCTGGCTCCCTTCAGGCACTTATTTCCAGTGAGTTAGGTGGGCTTCTGGGTCAGAGCTTACAGAGCTGTGAGTCAGTAGAGAATCAAAGATGATGTATTTTTTTTCTCTCTCTCAATCTCTGCACTGCTTTATTTCTGGAAAATCAAATATAACAGTTTAATCAAAAAGGAAGTGGGAAACAATATAAAAAATACTGCCTAGCTTTTGCACAAATAAAGAATAAATGAAATAGAAGCATATTCATCAAAATCCAAGTCAACACTGAAATAAAGTTGGCCCCCGTTGGTATATACAACATAAAAGGAAAAGAAAAAAGGGGGGAGCAAAGCACTTATAAAAAGGATTTTTTTTGTTGTTGTTGAAATAACTGTATTTTCAGAATATAATAGCAGTAATGCACTCTATGCATAAATGTTATGGGGAGGGGAAGCTTAGGGTTTAAATGAAATAGTTTTCTTTCCCTGTAAAGAGAATAGCACTGGATAGACTTTAGGACTGTGAGTTAAGACCTGGATAACTTGGGGGGGGGGGGGTGGGTAGTGTCTAAATTGCAAGCTTCTAATGTGATCAGCAGTAACAGGGCAGATGGACTCTTTAAGGGCCTGGCAAGGCAGTGGGCCACTCTTTGTAATAAAGAGATGTACGGGGACCGGGAATACACCCAGGGGACTGGGAATCCACTCAGGGGCTCTGAGCCAACAGCCTTAAATAAATCTCCAGTGCAGAAGGAGCACCGGAAACATACAGAAAAACAACAACAAAACAGCAACAACAACAAAAAAGGCAAAGTAGGCTGCAAAGAGACAATCAGTAGAAAAATTTGCCCTAAATTGTCTGAGGGAAACCACTGTGGTTTCTTAGTTAGTTAGTTAGCTTGTTTCTTTCTTTCTTGTTGTTATTATTATTGTTTGTTGAAAAGGTTTGGGAAAAAGCTGTTCAGGAGATTTCCCTGGCATGCCTACAGTGCCTGGCACTGTGGCCTGACAGTGAATGAGCCAGGGCTGCCCTACCAGGTATGTTGCGTCCCAAAGAGGTGACCTGATTCCTGCTCAGATCAGCAACCACTCTTTTAGCTACACTGCACCACCCCCCTACAGAGCTCTCATACCCTAATTCCCCAATTTCAGCTGAGGTTGAAAAGGATTTGAACTCCTCAGGTGGAAGGACCTATGCAAAAATAGATTCTCATAGGTGACGGTGACTCTTCACTATGCTGTCATTCAAAACAGTAGCTTAAAAAGATGTTGGGAAAACTAAAAGATGACCTGTTCCATTGAATGACCACTAGATACATATTTTCCTATTTGCTTTTCTCATGGAGTACCAAGTTGCTATCAAGAAGAACTGTAGGAATTTTCATTGCTTATAAATTGTGCTGGTCTTGTCCTTCAGGATCAGAAGAAGCTTTTGGGTTTAGAGTGTGCATTTGCTTGAATGAAAGTGTGGATCCACTGATGCCAATAAAATTCTGCCGTGGTTTTATTTATGTCATCTCAGTAAGATTGTTTGATACCAAGTGAATGATTTCTGGACAAAGTAAGAATAAGGTTGTAAAGGTTAACCCAATCTTAGTTTGTGCATTGTCCAAGGAACATATCCCTAAACAAAATGTTACCAAAGTGAAAGGTAGGAAAGAAGAGAAGCTCATCAATTCCTTTCCCTCCCTTTCCATTAGCTTCATCACCACCAGCTTTCATGAGAAACAAAGATCTGGAAAAAGACTGGGATCCCAGCTTCCTCTTGGTCTTCAGGGGAAACCTGAGGAAATTCACAGAACATTTCACAGAAATGCTTAATAAAACCATCTTTGAGTCCCATACAGTCATTGGAGTTACAGAAACTGTAGTTTACTGCAGCTGGGAGGAGGCCAATGAATGGATTGTGTTGGCAAGTGTCAGTGGTTGTGGTACTGGTAAAGTTCCTGTCAAGAGGTTTCAGTTCAAGTGCACTTCATGTCTGATGAAGGCATTGCTTTTTTTAATCTGGTTTTACAGTGTGGCCCCTTGCAACCTAACCTCTCGTGCCAAAGTTATGTGGTCATTTCAGCACAGAATGCAAAACTATCTTTCTTCATACTATCTTTTATATCCAGGAAAGAAGAGAGAGCCAGCACCTTCTGTTGGGAATGTCAGTCAGGTAAAAGCATGGAAACAGATGCCCAGAGTCCCAAGGGAAGCAGGATAAGACACCAATGCCATAATGCCCCAGCACAGTAAATTGCTTCATCTAAGTCCCCCTTACTCTATACAAATAGAGAGGTCATGTTACACCTACTTCCCGTGATGACTCCCCTTAGCCCCAGTCTCTGTGAATGTGTTTTGATGGGCCTGCATTTTCTGGCTGATTTTTTACCATTGGCATTGGAAAGGTAGGTATGTGGTTTCCTCGTGAGCAGGGGAGGAACTCTCTGCAGAATGCTGTTAGCTGGGAGATTAAACTGGATAAGCTGAAGTGCTGTGAGTGGAGATTTTAGAATTGGCACATCCTATTTTCAACTTATAAACCTATTTTGATATTTATATGGAGTGGTAAAATATAGCAGGAATGTTTTAATGTATTTACTTTCATAGGACAGCTACATATATCCTGAAACTGAAGCTGTTATTTTTGTTTTCTTTACTTGTTATCCAGTAATATGTAAATTATTGATTACATGCACTCAGACTTAGCAAATCTTGCATTCAGATGCACCTTTTTAATGACTGAAATAGTGATTTTTTTAAGAGTCTGTGGGTAGTAACATTAATTGGCATACAGTGCTGAAGAACTGCTTTAACCCTCCAACCGAACAAATATGTCTGTCATGATGCTGTCATGGTTACCTTTGATGTAAAATCACATTCTTATTGTGCAAGAATGGAGGGGCAACATTATTTGGAGTGAAGAATTCGGTGACAGTGACACTGATTTGTAAGATCAGTTTCTGCCATTACTGCTGCTACTTTTACTGTACTGGAGCTGCTGAGATGCAGCTGAGGGCAGAAATGGAAATGGAATGTGGCGTATAAGGGAGTTAAGAGTGTTCCTCACTTGTCTGGCAGAGAAAGAAAGAGAGGGAGAGGGCAGGGCCCTCTAAGATTGTAATGTATTTGCTAAGAAAGAGATGGAAGAAGGTAAAGAGAGTGGAAAGTTTTGATGAAGTTGGAAGGACTGAATAAAGGAAGTTCCATTCAGGGTTGGAAGTGTGGTCTTCAACATCACCACCACTTTGGCTTCAAGTCAAATTAAATAATGAATGTTTTCCTTGACCTTGTGCTACTTTTGCAGTGTGTTATATGATACATTCAAAAATTAAACTAGCCCTTAATAAAGATCCTTGGTTTGGTGTTATTATTGGAGTACCACATACACACTAATCCTCCAGGCCTTGCTTGGACAAAACTCTCAGTGTTTTCAGAGCAGGTTTCACCAAATTGTCCAAAGAAAGCTTGTGAATAGAGACTCATTTCAGAGCAGTACTACACATTCTCAATGCTTACTGACATGGGTTGGAAATATCACAGCAGTAGTGTTTGAAGATATGCTGGCATTGCTTATTTTCATCAGTCTGGAAATATTATGATATTGCCTGGAAGCAGCAAGAAAGGAGTGAGATTGTTCAATGGGAAATAATGGACTTGGCTAGCTTCAGGTTAAGGTGGAAGAGTGGATGGTTTCCTCTTGGAATCAGCTCATTTGTCTTCCACCCCCAGAAAACATATAGTAATGGACCAACGCTATGAAGGACCTGCAACTGTGATCTCAGAAGTCTTTTAGATCAACATAAGTAGGAGCTGTCTATGCTTTTAGGGATGCATATTCTACATTTTCACAGTTCCATAAGTAACACAGCAAACCAAATTAATGCCCAAGTCAGGTTATGACTGTATTTAAAGAAAAAAATATTGCCTTATCAGTATTAAATGTGATCAGAAGGGGAAGTGCAGAGATACAATGCCATAAGGTGGCAAACAAGACCTAATGCAAACTTTCTGCTTCCCCAAGCGCTGGGCAGTAGGTGTCCTCTTGGGGAAGTGGAGAAGAGAGTGACCAATGTACCACACTTGAGGATCTTCCTCAGGTTTTCTGTCATCTTTACTGATGAAGGAAAGGGAAACTTTGCCTATCCTCACCTGCTGGAGAGTCCAGAGTATTTATGGTCTTTCCCCTTAGGATAGGAGGATTGCTCTCATGCACTGCACAGTACTTTTCCTTTATTAGTACTTTGCCTCCTGCCTCCACATGAGCTTGCCATCAAAACTCTAAGCAGATCTCTTGTTTGGGAAAATGCCCCCTAAAGTGTAGAATTTGGAAGAGCTCTTGAAAATGCAGTTGGATGTGAGAAAGCATTCAGGTTTCAAACAGGCAAAGTTCGGAGTCTGCACAGAGCACTGGAGGGAAGGACAGAGAATGAGGAGAAGAGGCGAAGTGCTCAATGTTGTCAGAAAGCCACAAGACCTTTGAATTACTATACTGAAAATTGAAACTGCTTTATCAAAATTGATGGAAGTGCCATGTAAGGTTGTTCTCCCTTGTACCTTATTTCAAAAGTTTGCACTTTGAAATGTGTTTATCTGTAATTCAAACCTAGGGGTCTGGCTCTGAGTGACCTCGAGTTATTTTTTTAAGCATTCTCTGTTTACATGACTCTATGCATGATGACCCTTTGGGCACCAAAAGACATGCTGATGTGCTTTGAAATCAAAATGAATACACCCCCCTTTCTTTCCACCCCTCTTCATGTGGTAACTTGTGGAAATTTGTCTTTTCTCTAGGTATAAAAAAAGATCACAAAAAAATGGCAGGTTAGGAGAATGCATAATACTGATGACGTAGCTACAGTATTATGCACATTATTAAAGTATGCGTGTGTATGCATACAGTCTCAAACACATACTGTACATACATACTATGTCATGTGAGAACACTTCAGCAAAATCATTACAATTTGTCATGCATTGTCCCCTCCACCACTATTTGAAGATGAAAGTTTTCAGTAGTAATGCTGCAAAGTGGGTATTATGTTGATTTATGCTAATCGGTTCTATAGATGCTGTCATATTATATTGTTAAGTGATGACATTGGTGAAATACTGTTGCTTCCAATGTTAACAGCCCATCAGTGCTGGTGTGAAAACAGCAGGGGAGCCACCCACTTCTACAGTCTCCATGGTCTGTTAGGTGCACTTTGGAGCATGGGACTTCTCTGGTTATGCCTTTTGTTTGGCAGTACTTTATTGGCACAGCTTGTTATAGTGAGGTTACAAAGGTGTGAAAAATGAGGCATTTCTCAAATGCCTTTCAGATTATTACTGTCTGACTAGGACAGGTCCCTTTACAGTGGACAAGTGAGGTTCTTTGGGCACCCAACATGGCAACATAGGAGCTGTGAATGGCCATTTCTACACCATGGGTTAGAGTAAGAAACCTCAATGACAAAAGGCAATCTCTGTGTGATATGAGTGATATCCTACCAGTGTCCGTAAGTCAGGTTACCTAGCCTCTCTCTAGATGGAGAGGAGTAAAGATGTTGTTGCTCTGTGACCTCTCCACTGTCCACAGCAGTGGAACTAATCAGAAGGACTTCAAGAGAGAGGAGAAGACAGGGAAGGGCAATGGTCAGTTGCTGATACTTTTAAGCATGGACACAGCAATTATTATTATTATTAATAATAGCACTTTGCTGTAAACTGAAATTAAATGTATTGGTATTCCTGTGTAAATACAGCCCATGACTGCTACTGTGTTTCAGCTATGAGTTAAGGAAAAACTGCCATTTTCACATCAACTCTGAAGAAGATGTTTTAATGAAATGGAAATAAGTCAAGTTATTTTGCATTCACCCTTTGAGTGATTTTGTGCCTTCTATGTCCTGTGTTTGGGTGCATGCATAGTATGAATGCAGTCTGGGACTGACACAGATGACTTTCACTGTCTGGTATGGAATACAATAGTGTTTTGTTTGCATTTGGCTTTTTGTGTTAATTAGCAGAACATGGAGGGCATATTGGCTACTTCTAAGTGTACAACAGAGTCAGATGACTTTCAACAAAGCAGTAACAAAATATTGTACTATTTTAAAATGATCACTTAGGTCATGCTGTATTGTGGCTAAAATAACATGACCTTCACCTACCTACCTGTTGTGAAATTTAACCTCAAAGGATGCATTCTAGCTGGGTAATTTCTCTTCCAAGCAACTCTAGATTTATTATCTAAGCCCAGCCTGAACTCAGTTTGCTGCTTTTGATCACTATATTAATTTAACTGAAGAGCCTCTAAAACAAAAGGAACATTGATAGAATGGAAGCAGAGGATATAGAGAACACAGCAATACAAGCCTTTCTTGCAAAAGAAAGTTGCCCTGCAGAAGTAGTAATAGATCAAACACTCTTCATCTCCAGGCATGTCTATGGTAATAGAAGTTAACATTAGTCCATTCTTCTTATTGACACATCGTTTGTTTAAAAAGTAAACTCGGTTTGACTCATAGACTGTAATGATCAATTTGTAACATATGGTGGAAAAAATTTAAAGGCTGGCTTGTGAGGTTTTGTAGCAGAGGTTCAGTACAAGGAAGAGGTACAAGGGGGTGTGTTAAGAAAAAGTTACAGCTATTGAAGCACAGAAAGGGAAACACTGCGCATTCCTTGGGAGATTATAAGACAAAAGTTTATTTTTTTCCCCATTACTTCATTTCTGAAACTGGTGTATAGCAAAAAGCTCAGAGAAACATCAGGGATCCTTACATGATTTCTTCTGCCGGAGACCATGTTAGGGGCTATACCCCCTAGTGCGTTGTTTAATGATAGGGGTTAAGCGAGCCTCATTTCACTGAATAGCCTTGCAGGAGGATAAGACATCTGCATGCTTCCTAAACGTAAGGTAGATGCACATATGCCCTCACGCAGGACCAAGAGGCTACTGCTATCTCTTCCTGCAGATACGTTTCTCCTCTGTACCTTGATTACTCTGATGCTTGGATATCAGCACTTCCTCAGAGCTTGATGGTATCCTGCTTTTCCACTAATTGATGGAGCTCTCCATCAAAATGATCAGTGATGCAGTGAGGACTGGCAGTAAATATTACCATAATCATCCTTAGGTATCATGAGGGGAATTGTCTCCACCCCTCTTTTTGCCTGAGGCTTTTGACACCTCTGGCTATGCATGTGTGTATGCATGTATGGGAGAGTGTATGTGCTTGAATACATGTGCGTGTCCCCTAATACGTGTATATGTATCAATGAGAGCACAGATTTTGCTGTGCATGTTTTCTTGTAAAAACGGAGATAACAATTTGTCTTACCATCACTAAAAAGAACTGCAGCAATATTCAGCTAAGGGAACACCCTCCTACCCAGCAAAACAGCATGTTTGTGGTGATTGCTGTTATTGAAGCAGTTTATTAAGTATACAGGAAAGTCCAATAGAACAAATTGAGAGGTAAAGAAAGGTTGTAAAGGCCAAGATGATTGCTTTCTTTTGAATCTGCTCATTAAGGAGTCATTTGGGCCAGTCACTACATTTCAGGTAAAATAATATTTTTGTGGGGGGAAAAAAAAACGGAATTTACAAAGCCCAAATGCTCTTATCCTATTCTCCTCCTTTCCCTTGGCTCAATTTCCTGATAATCTCTGGTATTCACTGAATCGAATGGTGACTGCTGATTGTTTTGATGATAAATTGCCTGCAGTGCATGTGGGACTAATTATGAGATGGCACATTTCATTCTGCCACCTGTATAAACTAAATTTTAGACAGGCACAATAAGGGAAACGTTCACAACAACACAACATTTGGAAAGGCTGCAGACCTTCTCCCCTGTTCCCTCCCCCACTGCTACTAGTGGAAGGAGAGTTGGGTCTGGAGTATGTAAAGGGAAAACCTGAGGGAATAGGAGGATGTGAAGAAGGGCAAAATCAACCTGGAGGATCTACAGGAAAAGAGAAATGGGGATCTGGGAGAAAAGAAAGAGAAGGGCAATATGTCCATAGAGAAGGAGAGATCAAAGGGAGGAAAAGACCTGAAAGCAATAAGATTGTTTTGGCACAGGAGAGGGAGATGAGGCTCAGAAAGTTGTGGCCTGGGGAGTAGATGCTCAATAGGTACAGACAAGAAGCTAAGAAGAAAGGAAGGAAATCTGGGTCAGACCCTCCTTGGTGACTAAGGGCTGCTAGATTTAGCTAGGAAAAGTGAAAGAGAGGGTGAATTGTGACCTTCTCTGAACTCCTGGTATGGCCAAGACACAAGCATCACAGTAACCATGAGGCCAAAAGGGAAGCCACAGACTCATTTTGCCTAACCTCTCACCCCTTCTCGTAGGGAGGTGGTGTAAAGTTGCTATTAGCATTCTTCAGCAGAAAGGTTATTTTGTGTATAGGATAAGGATAATAACTCCAAATCATTATAAGCTATATTACATCCTCTTCTTAATATTTCTCCAACTGAATGGGAATAATGCAAAGAGCCAGAGCATTCACCTTTGTCTTTCCCTTTTTGGAACAAAAAGTCCTTTTTGCCTATAATCTTCCATACACAATTGTTCTGCCCATACCCTTCACTCTCCACAGATGTCAAGAGAGTGCAAGTGTGCATGCAGATCCTTGTGTATGAGAGGGAAAAAGAGCATGGAGTTGTTTCATCGTTTGTTTTGCACAGTGCTATCATTATGGAAACTTATAATAATAAAAAAATAGTCGTTCTCCTGTCTCCTCTGATCCAGTACTGGTGCTTGTACCTTCCCTGTCTCATCCAAGGGTCCCAGTGCAGCAGCTGGCACACAATAACACACTACTGCTGCTTGTCCATGCGTATATGCATGTGTATGTATTTACATGTTATCATCACATTGACTGGCTGGATCCTCCTTTTTGTCATGTAGTCTTCAAACACTTTAAGTGCCTTGTTGCCACTGTGTTTTGCTCATTGTATTATATCACATGGGGATATCACTGGGATATCAGCAATATCACTTTGTGATATGCTTCTCATCTCCTAGAACAAATATTTGTGACCTCATCTGTGTTTATTCAATACTCTTTTCTTCCTACTGGTTTGCAATCCTAGCCGAAATACATTATTTCAAAGAGAATTATGCACATGCATAGTTGCTTTTCTTCTTGCAAGGGTATGGTAAAAGTCATAATATTTACATTAAGCCTTTCTATAGCAACATAGCATATACATAGAAGAGACAGCATTTCTAGCAATGCAGACTGTAGCTTTTTTGCCTGCTTTTCTTAGGACGAGAGACTAGATCGTTGTGAGTGGGTTGAGTGTCTATCAGAGCTCCCCTAAAAACTCCTGAATGCATTTACCATCTTAACCAAACTGAATTTGAGGTTTTGCAGATATGAATATGCTACAGAGTTTATATATGTATGTACTGAATAAAAGAGATACAAGTTAGTGCTCCTATTGAAGAATGGGTGAAGAGTGACTGCATCTATACCACTGGACTTCAGAGAACAGACTCAGAAGAGTGGGGAAAGGAGACAGTACTGGGAGTATAGCAACATGATGAAGTGTCCTGCTGTGTGTAAACTTCTGCTGTGACTTGCACCTTGTCAATACCACTAAATCTGAACCTGAGGCTCAAAGGCACAAAACCAGAGTCTTTATAAGTTTCACTGGCAATAGAGCAATACAGAGTTTTTCTTCTGCCATCCACCTGTCCAGCTAGCCAGCCAGACACATGGTTATACTTTGGAAAATCATAGCCATTTTGGAGTTTTTTATACTATAACACACTGTAATTCTGCCTTTGACTTTCCTTATGCATAACATTGGTTTATGAACCATTAGGAGTGCCAAGAAAAAACAAGCCTGCAGAAGTAGCAGGTTGGTAGACAGGTATGAAGTCCTGAAAATGCATTATTATTTTATTGTAACAGTGTTATCTCAGATTTGATTTGCCTTAAGATCTGACTGTAGGCATCAAGTAGAAAACAGTAGTGCATGCGCCCTGCGGTGTACCCATGTGTAGGCACAAATGTGCCTCCCCTTTACAGTTGATCTTAGAGGTGTGCAGCAGAGCAGGCTGCTGCTCCTTGGGCACAGACAGAAGGGCTGGGGAGCCGGGGAGACATAGATCTGCACATGGGGAAGTGAGAGAAAAAATTAAAGCTATGATGGTGTGGGGGACATTTTCTGAGCAGCAGGATGTACAGTGGTGGTGGGATACAGCGTCTTTTGATCCTTATGCATTGAGGAATAAACATACAGGTCATGTATTATGTTAAGGATAATGTGCCCCACTGTAGCAACACGAATTACTCACTCCCCCCCACACTTCTTTTTTTTTTATTTTTTTATTTTTCATTCTTGAACCCTTATGGAAGAGTCCTTGAGCCCTCCAGGACATGGAACATTTCTGATCCCTGAATCAAACCTCCTCTCCAGTGTCCTCATTTACGTTCCATCTCTGTATCAAATAAAAACAGAAAAGTGTGATAGCACTGAAGTTAAATAAGCCACTTTTTTACAGCTAGGACCAATAAATCTGTTTAAAGATGCATTACTACTTTTCTTGAGGGATAATTTAGACTATGTATCAAAAGGAAAATCAATAGTTTTTTCAATTACAAATAATTGCCTCTTTGACTCCTTTCCACTTCTTCTTTTTTATTTATTTTGTCTTCAAAATATTTCTACTGAGAGTGTCTTCTGTCTGAAGTCTAAACCAGTAACACTTTCAACACAGAAGCAAGCAAAACATCCCAGAAAGCCTTAACAGTGATGGCTTCAAAGGCTGTTCACACTGTGCAGAAAGTAGCCAGAGATTCATGAGCTAGAGTGAGCTCATGTTCACTGCATTACAGCACGAATAGGGTGAAATCCCCATTCTATAAAACTGAACATAAATGCTGTCAAATCATCAGGGAAATATAGCCACCTCCCCAGCACTGGGCTCCTCCCTAGCTGGGAAATCTTTAATTTGGGTTATATTAACTCTCTCTAGGAGATGTAATTCAGCTTTCCAGGCTGTTTTGGGCCACCTGAGACAGAGTAAAGACAATTAGAGGTCAGAAAATGAAAGACAATTTGAATAACATCACATTGTCATAATTTCTTCCCAGCATGTATCAATGCGAAAGAAGATTTTGTTTATCCATAGTTTTTCATTCAGTAATATTTTTTTTCATTTTGTTGGTGATACAGAAACAAGCCCTGAAGTTCACAGGAGGAACACTAACCAAAGAAACAGGTATTTCCTCACAGAAGTGTCACGTTTTGAAGAATTGTTCCATGACGTTCAAGCTGGAAGTAGCAGAAAACCTGAGGGAACCTGTGTAGTGTCCTGTTTTTCCCAGTTTCTCATTTTTTGTGAATCCTGTCTTCATACGTTTGGCTTCAGATTACCAGTAACTCTCTTTTAGATTTTAGGCCTCTTGTAACTTTAAGTGGTTTACTATCAGTGTCATTGGAGTAGCATGACTTTTTGTGTGGATTTTCCTGTTGATGTACCTATCTGCAATCCAAATATGCACTTGCATTTCAAATAATTTTATCAAAACTGACTTTTAAATGAGTTAGCCAGGCTGCTGACAGGAGCCTAGTGGGTGCTCCGTTTGGACTATAACAGAGTATTTAGCCAGGATACTGAGCAAGCGGGGGCAGCCTACATGGCTATCACAACTAGGCTGGATCTGTCAGTAGGAGTTGCAACCACATGTTTGGGTTGAAGTATAAACACATTATAATCTTGGTTAATATCATTCTTATGTTATTTGCAGCATGAGCATAGTAAAAACTGTTAAAAGTGCCCAAAGACTGTATGGAAATGGTTTAACATGTTCACTCTTCACTTCATTGAAGTTCAAAGACAAGTTCACCTGTGCAGGTTTGCTTCTCTGAGACTCCATGCGATTTCTGTCAGAGGTGGTCTGAGCAGGGGGACATGATCAACCCCATTTCCTATGGGAAGCTTTCTTTATGCATGCTGCGTTTGTGAAAAAGCATGAGTTTCTTGAGCCGTGGGCTTACTGGCACTTTGCGTAGGTCCTGTCTGCCAGTGGGCTTCGTGATGATATAATAGCATTCATCTCATGTGCTAAAGACTAAGTTCTCCGAGGGGAAAAAGAAACAAATTTTTTAAGCCTTAACATCTTGCATTTCCTGACTGTGCCTTTGAGCTTATATTTAGTTCTAATGAAGGATAAATAGTTGGCAGAGACTCATTCTTCTCACTTTTATGAGGAAAGGTAGGTGGGAGGGGGGAGCTAAGGAAATCTTAATGAAAATGCACATGGTTTGAGAAGAAGGTGTTTCTTTGAGCATTCTTGTTACACTTTCACCCCTTGAAAAGTATTTGAAGTGATAACAGGGAGACCACTAAAAGTGGATGGTGAATGGGAGGCAGAAGTTGTTACATGCTAAAAAGGGTATTTCATGATAAAGAGCTACTGAGAGCCCTAGACTCTCCCGAATGCACACATTAATAACACCTTAAACAAGTGCCAAACTAAAAGTGCTGAAAAAGGACAGAAAACATTCTATTCATCTCCTGTTGAGATAAGGTTAAATTCTGCTCTTCAAAAATAGATCATAGTATAAGTAAACTTTCTTATGAACAAACAGGAGGTGAATCTGCCCATTCACAACTAGACATGTTTTTATTGTAAAGTAACAGCAACTTCTTCTAGTGCTTTTTTTTTTTTCTTTCCATAAAAATAAAAAATGTAACCAACAGTGGAGGTTGTCATAGTGCCAGCTCTGCAAAGCATTTAAGAACGTGCTGAAGTGCTTCCCTATGCAACAAAGCCTATAGCACATGCTTTATCTTAAACATGTGCTCAAGTCCCATTGCAAGCATCAATGTTTAAACACGTGTCTAAATGCTTTGCTGTACCAGAGCTCCGGGCACAATTCATTGTCCTTTGAAGCCAATGGGAATCTTTCCAGTCCTTTCAATAGGTATCCCATCAAGTAATAAATCTCAAATGCTAAATAATCAAACCAGAGAATAAAAAGAAATCTGTTAAATGTAGTCAAAGACTGCATTCAAATAGCAAATAGAGTTTAAAAAAAAAAAAAAAAAGTAGGATGTGGTCACAGCTATTCCAAAAGCAGATACAAAAAGAGATGAGATTCACTCAATAAATTCTTCATTTGGTTATACATTCAGCATGTTCATTCTCTTAAGCTATAAACCCATATTTACATAATTTTTTGATGTTGCAGTTCATTGTGGCCCCAGTTCAGCAAATTACTTAAACAGGTGCTTGCTTTGTACATCTGTAAGTCCAAAAGTTAAAGTGGATCCACAAGTACTTGGGGCCTATCAATAAACTGGAGCCTAGAAGATGGCTTCACTGCATTTCAGATCATATAATCCTTCTTCCAGAGATAAACTACAATCTAGAGGTGTTAATATATATTATTTTTTTAGTCTGTATCTTCTCACAGTCAGACATTCTGAGAAGCATTTGTACAAAGTAAAAATGATTAAAAAAAAAAAAAAAGCAAGAAAACCAGAATATTTTGCTCTTTTGCCTATATATATATATATTTTTGGCTGAAAACTCTTTAAGTCATAATACAGATACTTTGCTTATTGGAAGTTTTGTCTGCTTCTTTGAAAAGATAAAGTCATGTCATCAAATGCAATGGACCAGTTAAGAGAGTGCCAAACTATTGTTCTGGATGGCAGCAAATATAATACAGAGGAAGATCAGATTGAAACATATTTTGCAAACTGGATGAAACCAAAGCTTGGGCTTTGTAGATTTGATACACACTTCTCAAGCACAATATGCTTTTTTATTATAATATAGAAAGTGCTAATATGGCAGAAAATGTGTATCTTTGTGTTATAGTAATGCCTTTCTTGTCATATTACTTAACATCTATATCACATTAGAAACCTACACGGTACCTTTATAAAATAAATTGACACGTTACATTAGCCTTCAGTATGAGAATTTTACATTCTTGACAGAGAAGGCATGACAACGACCCACTTAACTACTGTAAGGCTGAAACAAAGAGAGTCATGCTGATGCCTATTTTGTGAAGCTTCAGTCATTGGTGTTGCATCAGCATTGGCACTTGGGCCAGATAACCAAAAGCGATGTTCTCCTTCCTTCTGCTGACACACCTCTTTCTTCCACCTTATTGACAGAGAAGGAACATGAATTGCCCGTGTGGCCTGGCCATGGTGGTAGGACAACCCTTCTAGTATACTCTTTGCAATAAATAGGCCAGAACTGACTCAGGCTATCAACACAGCTCCAGGCTTCTACTGGTCACTCAATGACTAACTGGTACTCTCAACTTACTCAGGACATTGATTTTTATTTGCATGAATATTATAAGCAAATTCCAATTAAAATCTTAAGGGAACTGAGTCATTCTTTGTGCACCAGAAATTATTTCTACCTTCTAAGTCTGTTACAAAGTCAGATCAAGGGATTCTGAGAATGTTCCTTCCTGTGTACCAAATTAGGCGTATGCCCAGAACTCTTCCCTTTAACATTTCCAAGCATTTCTCCTGCATCATCTAGCTATCGGATTTACTAAGCCTACCAAGGAAAGGAATTGCCTTGCGTGAGGGGCAAGACCTTGGGAACCACAATGTACCTGTTACATCTGAGGAGACATTGGCATGAGGTTGGCCAAGCTAGTGCATTGCTTCAGTGCTGGATGATGCTTCAGCTTCTCTAGTCTGCAAAATGGTGATGGAGACTCATAATGCATGGAGAGCTGATGATGCATGAAGCACTACAAAAATGAAGTGCAACATAAAGGCCAAGTCATTTTATAATTGTTTTCTGACTAAAACTGAATTAGAGTCTTAGTGACAGAGCATTGAAATATACATTCACATAGATTATAATGTGGCATGCTAACATAGTAAGATGTTGGTAAAAACAAACCGATATTCCTAATCAGTCAACTTTATTAACCTCATATAAGAGAACACAGCAAGTAGATATTGCCTTTCCTTTGTATTTTGTTAGCAACCTGCTATTGCCGTCATAACACATTATGAGCAAAACTGCACTGCAGATAAAACATCTGTTTTGAATAAGCAGGTGTATGGCAATTTCAGAACCAAACCCCAAATCCTAATTAAAGGTTGCTATTCCCATTTAACAAAAAAGTGTTGCTGAAAGTTAACCACAGTATAACAGTAGCATACAGATGCACACTCTAGTCTGATTATCAGGAGTCACTTTAACAAAAAAGTGAATCCACAGCTTACACAAGTCCTCCATTGGTTTTGCTTTTCCCTTCTTAATAATGCATTTTTACATTGTAAACAACATCAGACTTTAAGCAATTAGAAAAAGGGTGATGGACACCTTTCATACCCGAAAAGCTTATACTTGTAAGCTGAATGCTGACCATTTCATTACTGCTAGCTACATTTCCCATTTACACCATGTTAACTCTTTCTTGAATTAATTAATCTTTTTGTTGATCCTGGTTTTATTAACAGCTGTTCTAAGATCAATGGAGGGTTCTGCTGCTGCTATAAAGTATTTAGTTTCTCTTGTCCAACTTGACAGGTGGAAAGAGTGTTCTGCTCTGTTTGGACATTCTAGTAATTAAATCTATTTCAAAAGAGTTATTTGGCTGTTTTAGAAACATGATTAGTAATACTGTTTCTTAAAAAGTAATTAGGAGAACTAGTGAATTCAGAGAAACCAAATAGTTTCCTCTGAGTGTCATTTGGATCTAGAAAGTTAAGAAAATACAGACCACAGCCTGAAAAGCAGAGATCACAAAGTGTGAGTCTTTCAGGGTTCTTGAAAGAGAGGGAAACTGAGGGAGAGCCGCATGAAGTCATCAAACATCAAATATCTAGATTAACGTCATTACAAAGTCAATGAGACCGTGGAGATAAAGGTAGTTGGAACTGAGGGCTGCAGAGACCATGAAGAAAGTTAACTCTGGAGCTTTATAGACATGACGTCCAGAAATTATAAATTATTCTTTCCTTTTTCCTTCTATAATAACCTGAGACATTTCATACAAAGAGACCAAACCCACAGAAACTACAATGTGCTAGTAGAAAAAAGAAAGAAATGAAGTGTAGATGACGGTACATTGACTGCTTGTATTATAGCTGGATCATATTAAGATCTGAACCCGTCTTGGTTACTTTAAGAGGAAGGCAAAACTAAATAAATATTGAAGTGGAGAAGTCAAAATTTGAATCAATGTATAGGAAAAGCTACTCCTCATCCCTTAAAAATGACCCAGCGGAAGACTTACATCATGTAATTGTATGTAAATGTGATACAAGTACCTCATGCATCCTGAAAGCACTTGTGTCCTCGCATACTGTTCATCAGGCTCCATATTCAAACTCATTTGTTCCACACACACACACACACGCATTTGGAGTATGGGTTCAAAACTTTGTTCCTCCCACAGTTAATGCTTGGTGTTGTTTGAAGCTTAAATCTACTGAAGACCACCTCATACTCCTTAACACAACTACTTGTATGTTTAAATAAATACAAGAAAAAAAGTCAAGCTCTTTTAATCTTCTGTTACAGTCTTCCTACTCTCAGCCACTCTAACAGCCCATGGCAGGAAGACCCTTAAAAGAGTAGGGTATTTAAGAGTAGGATTTGAAGGCACAGTGCCTCACTGATAAATGCATTTTAACAAATTTCAGTATATATGTTATTGAGCTTATTGCTTAAGATCTCCTACATCTGTCTTGCTTGGAGTAAATTCTTCTCTACATGCATGCAACAGGGAGACATACTTTTCTAATCCTTGTTTAATACAACAATCTAGAGGTATGAGTCTTGTTGTGCTTGGTGCTTTACAACCACAGGAGACAAACACAGTCTGATTTTACATTTCTCACAAACCACCATTATTTCTTTAAAAGTTAACCATCACATTTTTTTCATGAATGAACTGAAAACATGTATATTCAATGTATTGGGAGTTATAGTTTGAAATGTCAGGACTGATGGAATAAGGGAAAAGGATAAATGTTCCTGTTAACTACTTTCCCATGTGCAAGTGAAGAAAATAGAATGGAAATAACTTATCCAAAATGATGTAGGGTGTGCCAGATTTTATGGCAAGACATAAGACCCATGGCTACTATAATGCTACTTTATTTTTATTGCTCTGGATCACAAGCAAATGAAGGGTACAGAATATTTTGTTGGTGCTTTACTTATGTGGGTGATTCGGTCCAAAATATTATGCACTATTTTTTTTTCCTTTATAATTTGAAATTTGTAATTTAACTGGCATTAGAAAAAAAATATTCTTCAAGACCAAAAAGCTGCTGCAACACTCAGTGTTAGTAAAGAGTGAACTGGACTGCAAACTACGTGAGATTTTTCAGAAAACAGTATGATAGGCTTAGCAGCCTGTTGCTTTTTAAACCTTTGAGGAGCACCTGGATCACATTTGCTAGCTTTTCTTCATGTTCAGGAGGGTGAGAAACTCAGAGACCAGAGTTGAAAGCTAAGATGCAGTTGCTGCTCTGGGGATGCAAGCCCAGGGCAGGTGCCGCAGGTGCCTGTGTGGGATGCAGAGGGGGCAGCCACCAAGCCCAGCTCCGAGGAGACTCAGTTCAGGGTGCAACCTGGATTTAACAGAATGGGCTACCTTCATGCACAGCCCCCTTGGAAAGCATTTGCTGATACCTCGGTGGGGGGCTGAGCAGGCACTTTCCCCCCTCTGGCACCTGGGAACCTGTCTCGCAAGCAAAGCCTGATGCCCACACCACCCTCCTGCTTATTCAGAGCAGGCTGCTTGCGCTGCTGTGCTAGCATCCCAAGCTAGCTGTCCTTACGTTAAAATAGAGCCTACCAAAATGGGTTTCACCTCCCCCAAAACACACCAGGTAACCTACCTGGCATTGGCAGGATGTTACTGCTGGACTCTGGCTATGAGTCATGAAATTGTATTGATATGGCACTTTAAAGACTAATACTAATAATTTAACAGGTCTTTTAACAATTCTTTCTTGTGAATATTGTGAATTCAAAACACGTGATCCAAACTTCATTGCCAATGAATTCAGGTTCTGCTCATGGAAATGTGAAAGGATAATTTGGAATACAGGACACTGTATATACATAGTATACTGCAGCCTAGCTGGACATTTTCCCTTTTCTACAAAGAAGCAGTCCTGTCAATAGCAATAATACATATATATATAAAATAAATATATATGTTTACAACATATAGCTCCTTTAGGGAAACAAAGGTCCCAGCAGAGGAATTTGCACACTTTTGTGAGTCCTAGGGAATCAAAAAAAATATGGAGAAGGCTTTGCCAGCCCAAGAACTGCCAAAAGTTTACCGTTCACTTTCCGGTACAAAGTAGTCAATACCGCAAAGGCAGGGGGATGCAGAGGTGAGTTCCTCTGTTGACAGCCACTGAAGAGAAATTAGCTACATTTTTTTCAGGGTGAATTTTCAGTCAAACTGAATTTTGTCTCACAGTCTTTTTGTATTTCTATCATAATCTAGTGCTGCTAAAAATCTCAGCTATATTGAAGACTGCTATTGTTATAATACACAAACAGTATGGGTTATTTTAATGGACATATTGCCTTAAACTGAGTTTTCACCATCTGTTCTGCCCCTAATTTTGAATGCAAAAAGAACATATTTCACAATTACATCTGTAAGTAATGATATAAGTAATTTAAATGCATGTATATGTTCACACAATGCAGCAGACATCTGGGATATTTTTTTCTTTCAGGCACAAATCAAGGGAAGAAATCTACTAACTCCTCAAGCAGCACTTCCCTGCTTCCCATCTTGTTCCCCCATCTAGTGAAGCCGTTTCATCATGGGCATAGTCTTTCCAATAAGCTAATTTAGCTTTACCTGGGAGTTCAAAGCTTGTTCAATAAGCAAAAGCACAAACTCATTTTTACAATGCTTCCCTTGTCTTCATCCAAATCCCCTGCAGCTTGAGTGACAGTTTGACAGATGCAAGGTAGTAGATCAATCAGCTTCAATAGATGTTCAAGAAGAGACAGGTCAGGCTGTGTGGGCCAGAATGTGCTCCTAGCTCTTCTTTCACACCTTCCTTTTTGCACAGGCTTTTGCAAAAGTGCGCTTCTGCTGGTGAATCCTGGACTGACTGGGATGCAAGCTGCCTGACCAGAGAAGCGGGGCACATACATGAACATGATGACTGCAACTCTATGGTAGGCTGCTATGAGACCATACAGTGAAAAGACAATTTTGGTTTCTATTGCAAACACTCATTTTTAGAGCAAGACATAATGTCATTCCTCTCCAGGTGCTCTCCAGGGTAATGGTCATCAGAAGTGAATTTCATCACTCAAGTCATGCTATTCACTACAGCTAAATATTGACTGAATTTCTTGACACTTTGCAAAGAGATCAATTAAATGTGAGTCTGAGAGGTATAGAAAACAAACAAACAAACAAACAAACAAAAAAAGCCCACCCTTCTTGAAAGTGTGATTTAGATAAAAGCTGATTTCACAGATTTTGTTCAAAAGAAGTCACAAAACCTAAAAAAGTTGACTGAGTTTTGAAGGGTAGTGGTGTCCTTCATATATATAACATACATTCACTGTACCTATGCATAACTGATGACACTCAATGCTTGCCACCTCCGATAGCAAACTGAACTGAGATACCAAAAGAACTCACACTAGCAGAAAGAAGCTGTTACTGTAATTCCTAGATATATATATATATATATATTTTTAACAGGGAATTTATTTCCATTGTTTAGTCCAAAGTGCTAGCAGGGATTAGAGAGGCTTTTATTTTCTCCATTATCACTGCCTTTTTATAATGATGCATATTGACTATTCTTAGCTTTTTGCAATCTATGAAACAGATATCAGCAGTGGATTTGCATGGGCCTTATATTGTAGTTTGATACTGTTCACTATAATTGTGCTCTTTGGACCATAATGCACCTCTTACTTTTTAACTGATAACATCTTTTTTTTGTAAAGCGGTGATAGCCAGAAACAATGAAATGCTGATTTATGACAACTGTCCCTAAAAGCTTACAGAGTTGAGAATGATGGAGGAAAATTATCAGTGAATATTTAGGTAAGGTAAATGGAGTCATGCATTAGGAAAATTGGAACTGTGCTGAAGATATTAGACATTCAGATTTTCTTATACTATCTTGAAATTAATTTGATTTTAGCAACTGGCTCATTTCTCCATGGGGTTCGGGAGATTATTTATGTAACCACATATAAGAAGTAGTCAGACAGTAACCGGATGATTATTGATATGTGAAGGAGGGAAGAAATGCTGCAGCTGGCCTCTGATATGGACTGCATCTGGCCAATATATGGTGTTCTGGTCCAGTCAACACAATGGAAAGAAAGTGCTCTCTGTCCCTCCATCAGTTTCATAGGACTGAAATATGCTTGTAGGATAATAGTTGGCTGCAGGTTTGGGGCATGTACCAGCAAAAAAGACAGGTAGAGTCCCCCAAACTGAAGTGAGGGCTATAGGTTGTAGTAGAAAATATGTTTTAAAAATAATTAAACAGAAGAACTCGCATGGCAAGAAAATCCAGATTATAACTGGATCAGTCACAGTGTATTTTTTTTTTTAATCCTAATACTACAATGAGAAAAGAAGAAACTGTTTCTTAAGACTCTTAAATATCTGAAACCTATAACATTATTAAGGCTGGGAAGAGAAACCTAACCTAACTAAAGTCTTGAGAGCCAAGTAGGTTACAAGTAGGTGCCTCCTACTTGTAACACTAGATGGTATTTCTTTGCAGAGCACTTATGTTAACGAACAAAATCCATAGCTCTTAGTTTCTAAACAATGAAGACAGTCTGTTTCAAAGAGTTGATGAATTCATTTTCCTGGGGGAGGAGAGCAGCTGTACTCCTCACTGAACACCTTTCTGGCTTATTTCTTGTAACTTTTCAGATGGGAGTACATGAATGGACTTTCAAAGCAAATCTTTTCAGAAGTGAGTGGTAAAATAAGGGCATCCTTTGGAGGGAGAAGGGAGTACAAAAAGTAGAAGCCAAATGAATGAACACAAAAGATAGAAAAATCAAATAAATAAATTAAAAAAAAAAAAAGGAAAGGAAAAATTAAAGTAGAAAAGCAACAAATATAGAGGGTAGAGTACAAAAGATTCTCTGCCATATACAACTTTACTGCAGGTTTGGAACAGAGAACACAATTGCATTAGTTTACTAATTAAACAGCCACTGCAAAACACGTAATACAAACAAGTACAAAAATTAAGCAAGAGAATGGGAGGAAAACATCTTAAAATAGAAGGGTATTTTGGTAGGAATTGGCTACCTGAACAGTTTTAGCCTTCTGGGGAAAGAGGGAGTCACATCCTGAGCCCACTCACTAAAATGGACCATATAAAAATTCAGGATCCAAAGACTTCCGATGCTCTGACAGTGAAATGCAACTTTGATCTGAAATTGTGGTTCAGACCCTTGTTCAGTGAAATCTTCATTCCCTAGCTTTAACAGAGACTTTGATGTCTTTTAATATTCCTAAGCACATAACCTCTAAACAGAGAGAGATGTTGGAGGAGGAGGAGGAGATTTTGTTTAAAAAATAGAGAACTAGGAATATAAAAGAATAAAACCCAGATATTTCTTTTGGTATTTATTATCTATAGAATGAACCCTCTATGGCAGATGTGCCAGCCAACTCTCTCATCATCAGTTTCAAGACTTCAATCAGTGGATGACTCACAGTTAGTGAAAGAAAAATTGTTCCAGCTACACAAGGAGAGCATAAATATTATGTTTCACTTGGTATCATAATTAACTGCATGCTTCAGATATTTCTTTCATGTCTGCTTTCACAATAGGTAATATAATTTACCGTTAATAGGATTAAAATGTCTTTAAAAAAGTAAATACTTCATTGGTTTAAGAATGTTTTCTGTTTGTTTTGTGCAGATACATATTTGGCTACAGGCATAGTATTTATACCTCAGTGCAGAAAATAATGAAGGAAATTAAGATAATATGTATAGTCCAGAAGCAAATGTATTTTTCTCTCTTACTTGACATAATTATAAAAATTTCCTTTCTCTGAATTCCTGAAAAAGAATTCTGAAGTCCAAAGCCATGTATATTTTTTAAACATTTCATGCTAAGAAAAATAAATACTACAGTGTCAAGACACAAATGTTTACGCTGGGAACTTAATAACAGCAATGCAGAAACTCCCAAACTCAGAAGGGCCCTTTTGGGCATAGCTTTCTGAATTGAGAGTCAAAAAGGAAGAACACCACCAGTTATTTGGCTCCTGGCTACTTCCCATTTTAAGATCTTAATATACACCCACCTAGAAAAATGAACTGAGAAAATACAGGTAGGTAAGACAAAGAAAAGAGATGGAAGGGTGAAAATAGTATTAAAAAGATAATTATGAGCATAATTTTTAGATTTCAAAACTCAGATAATAAACACATGAATGTCCAACAGTGATTTCTTGTTGAGCTCCTGTTCAAAAATATTTTTCTAATATATTTATGATAGGTGTGATTTTCTTTCCTCTCATTTTGCCAGAATTTTTATTAGATTTTATGTTGGTTGTCTCAAGTAAAATTTCTCTGACTGATAAGAGGGTAAGGAAGAAGAAAATTAGATCTTAAATGCCAGTATCCTATAAAATGTATAGCTTTCTTTATAGGTAAAAGTAAATTTTATTACATAGGTGGCATCATTACATCTGTTCACTGGTTAGTATAGCTATCTGCTTGGAAGAGACTTGGTCTCCCTGTTCACTGCAGCAAACAGAATTTGGCATAAACATTTGGATGTACTCACTTAACTGCTGATCCATCTATTGGAGTTTCATTAGGGAGCCATGTGCATTTGCAAAGGATGAATGGTTTCATTAGCACTGAGACTAATAAACTTATAAAAGTTAATAATGTGAATATGTTTGATTTGGAATTATGCACATAGACATTAAGAAGCACAAAAAGGCATGCTTCGTAATGCCCAGTTTTTTTCAGACTTACACAGCTGGGGCATTTTTCACTTTTCTAAGACCTTTTAACAAAAAACACACATTGATTTCTTTCACATGTGGTCCTGTGATATTATCAACAGGTTCTAGTATTACACAAGGACTTTGATCTAAAAGCACAAATTTTAACCCTTCTAAATATTATTTCTCACATTGTTTGATGTAGGCTTTTGAACTCATAATTATGGCAATTTTTGTCATTGATAGATCAAGGTAAGTATGTCGAAATTGTGTCACAGGCAAAGTACATCCATTCTTAAGTGTCTTTAAAGGCATGGAGGTCATAGGGAGTCTTAACATAGTCCTTCGTCTCCTTGAAGATTCCTAGACAACTTTCTACAATGAGATAACCTCTGTGTTCAAAACCCACAACTCAGCACAACATGGTTCTTGCATCAGTCCCTTGGCAAGTTTAGCTGGTAGCATCTATGTGACGTAGCACATTTTGATTCCATTTTATTTCATCATAACCAGGAAAAGGAAATCTGTTTAGTTTTCCTTCTTTCCCCAGCTCACCAGCTCACTTTCCTGATGCCAGTGTTAACTGAATACCTCAGCCCATTCCACTCTGATTTCTGATTTCCATCACTGAATATTCATGATGAGGTCTGAATAATCAGCCCCTGCTCTAGTAACCTGACAGAAGCTGATTCCTAATGGTTATATCCCAAACTTCTAGATATATACTATTGTGGGTTTTTTTGTTTGTTTGTTAGTTTTTTGGAGGCTGTTTGTCTGTTTGTTTGTTTTGTGTGTGTTTTTTTGTTTGTTTGTTTGTTTTTAATATGGAAAATTAACTCACAGTTGTTAGAGTTACTCAATTACAGGGCACAATTAATGAAATATGGTGCAGAAAGCTCTGCGTTAGGGCCACAGATGATACAACTGCATCAGTGCGGGATGACGCTAAAATGGCTATGGTGTTTTCAGGACCTCAGTTCACCGCTGAATTTAGTTTATGGATCCCTGAGCCATCTGTGAGTGAAGAACCAAAATCTTTTATTCATCTTTCTTCTCCATAAGTTTCAGCTGAGACAAATAAGATGAGAATGATCCTACCCAGCCTCGACGTGTTTTCCCCCAGCTCTGCAACACTATCACTGCAGAAGTCAGTCTTGCTGCCTCCTCATCATCCATCTCTTTGGGGAGACTATTGGTAATTGCACTACTTCTGATACAGGTAGCTGTCCCCTCTCCTTGGGACCTGGAGTGAGACCACATCAGCTTAAACCACGGAGGGAAATGGATAGATTGGGAGGAACAAATGACAAGTATAGGCATCTGGCAGGCTCTGAATTGAAGACATATAGTCGGAGACTCTCTGTACTGCCAATAACTTGAGACACTATCTATTCCCTTTCATCACTTTCTTTCTGTTAGAGAGAGAACTCATCTATGACAAATCTATCAGTGGCTCCTTTCTTAGGCTTAACTAATAGCAGGGCTGCAGCTGCAGGAATTATAAATACATCTGTTTTTGTGCTGCCTGGTACAACACTGTATCTATTATGATGATCTGACATACATCCTAACATCTCCTTCAGGTGCTGGCACATCATTTACAATAATCTCAGGTAACTGATGTTGTGACACCTCTCCTGCATGTGTGCTAGGTTCCTGTTAAATGACCATGAAGTGAGCTACTAAAGGGAAACATCACCGGAAAAAGAGCAAGACCAAATTCACTTCTGTGAGTGGGTGCAACTCCACATACATGACATATTGCAGCTTGCAGGACAAGATGGGGGGTTGACCTGCAGTGGTATGTTTTCTTCTCATAATTTTTCCCAGCTAGACAAAAACCAATACTCCCACCCCACTGTAATTACTAGAAAATCTGCTGGGTTGAATGGTTGTCACCTAAATTATCCTCCCAGCTCTGCATTATTTGCCACCAAAAATCAGTATTGATGGAGGGCACTGTGTGAAACAGAACATACAGTGAGAAGTTCTGGGGTCAGTTCAGAAATGATGCCAAAGAATTACAGAACTCAAGTTTCAATTTGGACTAAAGGAAATGTGAAATGTTTCCCTAAAATTAACAGCAGGAAAAAATGTCATTGTATTCAATGACTTGACCAAAATTAAAGGATTTATTTCAGACCTGATCTAGCCTAAACTGGAAAAGGAATTAGGGTGGTTTCCTTTTTCGAAAAGGTCTTGAAAATTGAAAGATATATGAAAAGCCCAAGGACCAGCAGATCCAAGATAAATTCTGTCCTCTGCTTGAGGGCAATCCCCTAGCCTGGGTATATGTGCTCCCACACTGTCCCCTTGACACTGTTCCACTTCATACAAATAAATGGACCAGTGAGTCTAATTTGAAAAATAAACAAGTTTTTGGCATACGAGCTCTTCCTTCCAGACCCAAAGAAGGGCTTGTGTGTCTGAGTGCAGATCTCAGGGATTTTTTCAGTCCTGACACCTGTGGGATATCCTCCGTTTTGGCAGCCAAGGGAGGAGGGAGTTTCCTGCATCTCCCACAGGAGGGTGAAAGACGCGGGAGCAGCCCTGGCTTTGGATTCACTGTTGCTTGCCCTGCAGCTCTAAATCAATCCTCTTCCTCTCTCCCCAGCAAAGGAATAAAAGACCTCCAGATCTAAGCACCCAGCCAGTTCAAGTTAAGCTTTCTATGTTGCATAAGGATAAATAAACTCCTTATTTTGGGGAATTTGCCACTCACGCAAAATATCAATAGAAAGAAAGAAAGAAAGAAAGAAAGAAAGAAAGAAAGAAAGAAAGAAAGAAAGAAAGAAAGAAAGAAAGAAAGAAAGAAAGAAAGAAAGAAAGAAAGAAAGAAAGAAAGAAAGAAAGAAAGAAAGAAAGAAAGAAAGAAAGAAAGAAAGAAAGAAAGAAAGAAAGAAAGAAAGAAAGAAAGAAAGAAAGAAAGAAAGAAAGAGAGAAAGAATGAGAGAGAGAAAGAGAGAAAGGAAGAAGGAAAGAAAGAGAAGTTAGAAATGCAAGACCACTTCTGAAAATCGCTCTACTTTCATATCTGTCTAGATACAGCCTCTGTGATTGTCAGTGGGTAAAGGGCAGATGTGCAGAGCAGCAGACAGTGCTGAAGGCATGGTGGGGATGAAGCAGGGACCAAGGAAAAGCACTGTCAGCCCTGCTGCATGTCGGTGGCATGGGCCTGGAAAAGGGTTTTGTGGTGAAGTTTGGAGTAATGATTGGTAGTGGCAATGGGTCCCTTTCAACTCAGTATATTCTATGATTTGATGAAATAGACTTTGATTTTATTACCCAGTGTGCCAAATCAGCCTCAGAAAATCCCTGTTTGAGAAGTTTAAGAAATTCTTAGAATTGATGGAGTCCAGTTTGTTCCAGATTTTTTTTTTTTCAGGGCTCACAATATAGGGGAATTAAAGCAGATTTTCTTGGTGTCTGCTTCCAAAAGCCCCAACCCTGGATAAAGGCAGCTTCGCTGTCAAACTGCAAATCCCTTGCCCAAGGTCAAACAGCTAGTTCTCTGTGAAACAGCTGGAAACTTATTCCTAATTTGGTAAACTATGTTTTGCCATTATCTTATTCTCAGAAACAGGTGAGAAAATTTGGATGAAGCATTAGAAAAACAACTAACCAAAAGTCTCCCAACAAAATTGCCCCCTAGACAGGCAGCTGGTACAATGTGTTTCAGCACAGTTAAAACTGGGGCAAAATTGTAAGCAATAAAGCTAGAGTTTTATAAAGAGAAGAACAGGGCAACTTTTGCTGTAGGCAGCCCTTTCAGATCTATCAATAGTACAGCTAAATATAAATTGACAGATGATACATTCAGGGTGGCCTTATTAACAAATGACTTAGATGAAGCACAATTATACTGAAAAACTCTCCTTTACTGTGTGTATGATATCACCTGTATTTTTGTTTACCACCTTCCTAATTTGGGATGTTGTCACTTTCGTATACCTCAGAGTTTCTCAGATAGATTTATACCACATTGATGTAAACTGTGAGGAAAGGTGCTATCTGTGTTTACGGGCAAAATCCTGCCCACATGTGTGCACGACTCCTCTTGGTTTTAGTGGATTTTCACATGCATAACTGATAGCAGGATCTGGTCCTTAATCTGATGAAATTTCTTCTGTACAGCACAGCAGGTTAATAATAAAATGGCATCTCTTCATTTCTGCATGTAATTTTTTTTTGAAAGAAATAACTGCTATGTCTTTGGATCAGGTGTTAATTATTCCCAGTAAGGTTTGGTGGGTAACTAGTGATGCAGATATCAAACCACCCACTCTCTTTGTAGATGAAGGGAAAGTATCAGGAGGATTTCTGCTGAAGTATTCATCACATCTCAAGTCTCAAATTGTCCAAACCATTCAATTATAACACTTCACTCAATGCATGTCAGCATGTCTGGCACCGTGTTTCAGGAACAACTTGAGCTGGATTTCTCAAAGAGGCAGACGTTGGCTTGTCCCCTTGAGGGACAACAGAAATAGAGTCTATTGGCTCAAAGTTGAGACCCATTCCTGGATCAGTACATGAGAACTATGGGAACTATTACAGCTCTCTAACGTTGTAGCCTCCAGACTCAGTTTGCGCATGCATATGCAAAAGGCTGAGACTTCCCGTGGTAACAGCACAAGCATACTCTTTGCCGCCGAATAAATAGGTAAAATGCTGAACTGGTGATGACATGATAAACAGACTCTGGGGATGTGAGTCCTATCAGTACAGATCTAACCCTATCCTCACCATCATCTCTGTGTAACTGTAAATGGAAGCAATGCCCAAAAGAAGAGATGAAATCCTCTGAGTCCTTAGAGGGCTATGTGAGTGTTAACTGCAGAGATGCAATACATCACTGTCAGGAAGTGGTAACCCTGGATTATGGTCACTGATAATAAAAAAGGCTTTCAGAGGGAGGTGACGGACAACATGGCTATTATGTGGTAGAGGGAAAGAAAGGGTGGCCAGAGAACTTTTACGCAAATGGGGATACCACATGAGCAGGCATCTCCTTAAGCTCTTTGGGTTTGCTTTCTGCTCTGGAATGGACCGTGCACATTCCCAGAGCAACCAGAAGACTGCTCACACGGTTTTTAGAGTTAATGTTCAATTTGATGTATCAATATAGTTCTGCTTGCATAGCCTATAATGAGCTCAAGATCATAAAGCTCTTATCAGCAACCCTGTTTAACTTTAAATGTAGCTCAGATGATTCAGGCTCCTCTTTACTCTCACTTCAATCTGTTTTGACCTGAAGCTGTGGAATGACTTTGGTGAAAATTAGCAAGGTCTGTAAATATCATTCAGGAGAATATTTCTAAACCTCTCAGCAGAATTCAGCCAATATTGAGTCTGTCTTTGTGAGCTCCATTTGCAATATGGTTATTGTTTCTATATCATCTTCCTTGTTTTCCTCTGGTACCTGCTTACTAACCCAGCCCATAAAAAAATAAAAAAAATAAAAAATAATAATAAAAAAAGGCTGGGATCTTCAAGAAGGTGTTAGCCACGTGGATGAATCTGCAGGATTTCTGAAACAAAAAAGTGTGCTTGCATCTGGCCTCTTGTGCAAGCAGAAGGTTTCAGATCTGCCTGCCAATGCTAGCAGAGATGAATCCTGAGTGATTTAGGAGCATGTATCCCATGAAGACTAATTCACACCCAACAAGCCCAACAGCATTAATATCCATTCACAGATGGCGTAGAACCAGTTGCCAGTCTGACCTAGTTGTCAGGTGGCGTGCAAAATGGTGCCTGACACTATGGCTGTGTTTGTTACCACACATTTGTGCTGCTGGGGAATTCAGCGTGCCTGGTTCACCAGCATAACCGGATAAAATGGTATGTTTTTAATTAGGAGAAAAAATAGAAGACAACAGACATCTGAGGGCAGTTCTGTTGAGAGCTAAATTGATGATGAAAAGCTTTCAGTTTTTGAAGGCGTCCAATAGCCAGGTGTTTTCTAGTGTGGTTCTTTAGTGCATTTCACTGCAGCGTGTCAGTATTACTTAGCACTATCACATTTACATCGAGCCAAATGCTGTAACGCAGAGAATATCACTATAAGGAATGAAATGTGTCAGCCTGCATACAGGGATTCTTGGGAAATATTTGCCTTTCAAAAATCCTGCAGCTTTTATACAAATTCTTCTCACATGTTTGCTACCCTAAAATTCACAGGTAATTACAATGGGATGAATAATCCACATTAATCAGGTAAGCAGGTATTTGAGATCCAGCACATCTCCTATCAGACAATGCACATGAAAATACAGTAATTGAAGCTGCTGAGAGAATTCCCCACTGACAATGTCTATGTAAATCCACTGTAAAGAATAATTCTACGATTATGTAAAATTTGCACAAGTCCTTTTATCTTTAAAAGAATGCTGCACCTTATTTCGCTTAGCACACCAATCTGAAGGTCCACACAGTAAGAAGCAAATTGTCGCAGGGCCCAATCCTGCAGGATTCACAGAGATGAAGTAACTGCTGGTTTAATGCCAGCGACTGCTTTCTAGTCCAGCTACCATCTTCCTGGAGAAGACTCCCTGAATCAATGTAGCACTGGGTGTCACAGTCCCCTAGATCTCTGTTCCCTTCTACACCTCTGCCACCCCACATCTCCGTATTTCTTACTGCATTTTTTCTTTTTCTCTATATCTTTACTGTAACAACTTTATATTTTGGTTGTTTTCATAAGGTCAGAATCTATCACATTTATTCAACCTGACTCAACTCTCAGATGGTCTTAGACATGCACATTGCAGCCCAATTCTGGTTGATGCTCTGGCCCTAACAAAGACTCCCCAACATCGGAAATTGCCAGCAGGGAGTGATAAACTGAAATGCAACCACAAAAACCAGTAGGTGAGACAGGAGTTTTCTGCACTACCAGTAGGAAAAAAAGCCACAGGAGAGGGGACTCAAAGGGACACTTCTCTTAATGAGAATACTAAGTCTGTAACTCATGGCTGGCCTTTCCTTGAGTTTGGGGCCTTCCATAACTGGAAGCTGAGGTTTTTTCACCAACATCCTGAGCCTTTTACTTGCTTTTGCAGGAGGGGACATGTGGATGGGCTTTCTCTTATTGCCTGAAGGTATGTGTACCTCTACTCTTCATCTCTCAAGTGAAAATTATTTCCAGGGCATCCACATCTTCATGCTGTGCTTTTGGAGGCCGCACTGAATGTCTGGTGGGCCACAGAGAGGGGATGGGAGAGCCAGATAGTTATTTTGTTCTCTGGACTTCATGGTAAGAGCTTTCTAGGCAGCAAAAACTGATTTCCCTCCTTTCTGAGTAAACATTTGCGTAATGCTTCAGTTAAATTCTGTCCCCCTCCTTCTTGCTCTGCGTACTGTAACTACAGGCTTTGGAAACACATACTCCTATTCTGGCTCAGGATGAGGGAGGTTACCTATGTTTCATGCTACATATCGATGGGCCTTCCAGGCTCACACAGTGGTTGAACAGAAATTTTGAGGATCTAAATCTTGGATATAGGCATTAGCACTTAAATAGTAAGGGTTCTTTTTGTTTGGTTAGTTGTTGTTTTTTGTTGTTTTTTTTTTGTTGTTTGTTTGTTTGTTTGTTTTTGTGGCTAAAGCCATTCCCCAGTCTGCCATTCCCTGTAATCAGCGTGCTACACATGAGCAAGGGTGGCAGGATCTGACCTAAACTGGAGAAATGTGTAAATGTGAAGCCAGTCCAAAAAATTGTCTTTCCCTGTCTGGCACCCAGCAAGCTGGGCTTACTTTTAGGTGAGTTTGTATTGTTAGGACCACACAACTCTATTGCAACTGCTACTGCAAGCCCTTGCAAAGGAGTCGGGGCCACACTTCACTCTCAGCATGAGTTTGTCAAAATTGCTCTCTGTAGCTTGAGGAGCACATTGCCTCTTCTTTGAGACTGGGACAACAAATGATCCTGTCTCAGGAGACTGTGCCAACAAAGTAAATACAAAGCTAATAAAACAAATCACAACTTAGTTAAAAGACACATGAACAATTCCTAGAGAGGCTCTCACTCATCACCCCAAAATTGCCATATTAGTATATGCTTCCTGTAAGAGTACATATTCATTAGAGAATGTCATATGAACAAGTGCTGATGGTCCAATACACCCTGGATATACTGTGTGCTATCATGCCAAGTTTTAACTGGGCTAGGGCCTAAAACCAGTGCAATCCTGCATTTCTTGAAATAAAGTAGAAAATGTTCTTGCAGTGTCCCACCACTGGCATCTAACAAATTAAAAAGATGAGCAATGAGGAGCAAAAAAAAATCATACCTCCCTTTCATGTGTTTTTAACAGCCATGTTGGCTGAAAGTTGTAATAAAAAATGCAATGAGAGGGAGAAGCTGTGGTACTTTGGTGGTAGCTGAAGCTTCTATGGTAAGTAGGGGGAAATATACTGGATTTAAACTGATAGGCATCAAGATGCATACCTTATCACACTGCAGGCTTGTGAATAAAAATTAAAAATTTAAAAAAAAAGAGAGAAAGAGAAAAGACTGGGGTAGACATATTACTGTATTACTCTCAGAATAATACCCAATGGTAGTGTAAAGCGTTAAATGACACGAGCAGGTGGCAGGATCTGGCCAGAGAGAGGGAATCTGGAATCCTTAGGTTCACTGATGTAGGTAGGGGCAAGTTCATGCACATTCAGAGCCCAAATTTTTACAGTGATACTTTGTATGCTTCAGCTCCTGTCTAGCTGGGCTAGGAAAACAAAGCACCGAAAAAAAAAACCAACATGTGTAACAGAGCTATCTCACCTACCTTTCCCCATCCCCTGGCTGCTGGGATGTTGTTATATAATAGCAACAGTATCGACGGCGTCTCCAGCTTCACGTCTTTGCATTAAGTATATGTAATGACATATCACTGCAGCAAGGCTTGAATGATATGAGGAATGTGATAACCTACTGCCCAGTGCCTATTCTATCGAGGCGGTGCAGACTGCTGCATGCTCGCTGCAATGCCATCCTTGTGCTCTCAGAAACAAATCAGGTCTCTTACAGCCAGAAAAGCTCACCACAATCAGCAGTGACAAAACCACAGCGACATAAAATAGAATTTGCATACTTTTATCCTATTGTTGAAATTTTCTTTCCTTTTCCCATTTTTTTTTCTTTTCCCATTCCCTCCTCATCTGCAGCCTGTGCCTTTTCATCTTCCAGCAGGCTACAGAGATCCTCTGGGAAAGGGAATACTTCTACACACACAACACCTGCTTCCCTCTCCCCTGCAACAAACAAATACCCTCCAGCCCTTCACATTTTTTAGAATCATCAAGCACGGTTTAAACTTTAACCTTGTAATGCATTTTTTCAGGGGTAAAGTTTGTGCATGTGTGCATGTTTGTGTCATGCAAGTGTTTCTGCCTGCTGCCCCAGACAAAGCCAGCTCTGTGTCATGTGGCGAGCAGCTTCGCCGAAACGACTGCAATGCCCCCGAAGTGCTCAGGCGTCATAAAATCCTCACATCACAGATGGACCGATTTCTGAGGCAAGAGGAGATCTTCGGGTGTGAGAAACTCTTCCTGGGCCGAATTCAGATGGATAATCAAAACTATTACACCTATCAATAACACTGGAATGGTGAAAAATTGTTTAGCCTCTACAGTGACAGTCAGATCTCTCTCTGTATCACTTCCTCTTACCAGGTGTTGCTGAGTGAAAACGTACCTAGTTTTGTCCTGTGTTTCCCAGCGCACTTTTCGACACTAATTTCCTCTTATCATCCTCTTGCCCTGTCCCTGAATTGTTCTGCAGTCCTTTCGCAGGGACTCATCCATGAGGATACTTGCTTGAATCTTTACTGTTTTTAAATTTCAGCTTTCCCTTTTACTCTGCTCTATTTCCATATGTCATTTTCCTTTTCTGCCTGTCTGGGAGTTGCTGTACCTAACTCTGTAAAGCATTATCTCTCCATCTCTCTAAAGTGTTTTGTGGTACTTTGTGTGAAGGATGGCATATAAAAATAAATTGTATTGCACTGTATTTTTGGACTGGCATCTAATCTTTACTGAGCTCATTCAGCCCATTTCTGAAAAACATTGGATCTTAAAGACTCTTCTGATCCAATGAATCTTGATGACTTTTCTGATCCTAGAAAAAGACTCCCTAATTTTCAAGTCATCTCCTGACACTAACACAGAGATAGGAGTCAGGAGAGTAGCTTGAAAAATAGGGTTTGGCAGAAAAATATTCCTGGAACTCTTCCTTGTCTATCGTGTGTCTTAACCTCACCTCTGCCCTCCACCCCACATTTTACTTGCAAATGTCCACCGGTATTGAGTGCTGGGGCGGGGGGAGCGGGAAGCAGGCTGATGGTGTGCTGCACTTGTAGTGAAACAATCCAACAGATTGCTTATGCATCTATTTGGCTTAGGATGGAAAATTAGAACAGCTTTAATCTGCTAGTAGCATCAAGCGGGGAAGCACTCCCTGGAGTGAAAGCGTTAGGAGTATCACAGCAGGGGCTGATGAGAGACAGCCTGCTGCGGTGTCACAGCGAGGCAGTTGCACTTGATGCACAGAAAGCTGGGGTGCTAAGGAGGACCCAGGTGACCTGATGGGAAGCGCTGGGGGAGAAAGTATAAGCCTTTGTATTAGGCTCTTCTGCAATAGGAAAATGCTTTCAAAGACATACTCCCATAATACTGCCTTTGCTTGCCCTTCCACATCTTTTATACGATATCATGTCCAAAATTGAGTCCCTACATTACCACCCACAGTGTGCATCATCCCTCCTATTCCCACACAGGGCCCTGTTTGATTCAGAGAGCTTCTGCATTGGTATAGACATGGTTATATGCGAAGTGGTCAGGATTTGTCCTCGTGTTGGAAGATTTAGTGAGCAGCAGCCATACCATTGCATTTGTTATGCAAAGCACAGATATATTTGCTTTCTACTAAATAAGTCAATTCATAATAATGAAAGGGCAAGCCCTGAGCTACTAACGAAAAAGGTATGGTGTAGAGATCTTCCTTACTTGCCTTGAGACTCATTGAACTTGCAAGACTGTCTAAATGGCTGGACATTTAGAGGGAATATTTAGCTTGTGTCTTTCTGTAAAAGTAGCCAATTCAAGAAACCTGATGTCCTGGAAAGTTGTCCTGCATGACCTACTTATTGCGTTTATTCTTTGGCACACACAGAATTATTGGGCATGTTGTCCAACACCCCTGGAAAATAACCCTACCCTCACTTGCAAATGTGCTTAATTTTACCCCAGTGAGAATCTTGACTGCACTCTGTAGATACACACGTGAATGCAAAGGTAGGTATAGCACATGCATTTACAAGGTGAGAGCTAGGACTTGTGAAGACAGTGGGAAATACTGACAGCTTCTAACAAAAACAAGGAACCCTGAAGTTTGCAATACCAGATATGCACTAGCCAAATATTGCAGAGCCAAGACCCAAAGGCAAGAATTATCTATTTGTGTGTTGTTGTGTTTGTTTGTTTTTGGTTTTTTTTTGTTTTTAATTTTTCTTTTTTTTTTTTTTTAATGTATTTAGTCAAACTGACTCATTTACAGTAGTAAAACTTAGGTGTGAACCTTGGATCTCTTCCAAAGTTGATTATTAAGCACATGAGGTGTATTTCAGTAGTCAGAATATATGATTTAATCTGCCGTGTTTTCTCCAGCCTTCTCAAAGCCACAGTTCCTAAGCCTGAGCACTGGCCCCTTTGGAATATGGGGCTCTTACCAATGGTCAGAGTCCTGCCAGTCTGCGTTGCTTTGTGTGGATATGAAAAGCAGCTAAAACTTCAATCCCAAGCACAAATGTTTCCTAATCATTTTACGTTCCTGTGAACATCAGACCTGGAGGCCAGCTTGTACAGAGTTTGTCCGATCTTACAAAGGACTTGTATGTCCCCTTTCTCCTTGGAAGTTGTCCAAAATTGTGCTCGTGCTTCTCAGTCTCTTTTCTCCTCACTTTTCAACTGCTGACATCTATTTCCTCCTCAGCTAGTTATGTGAAACTGAACCTGAAAGTGCAAAGACTACCTGCTTTTAAAACCTTTCTCTGTAAATGTAGCTAGGTCTCTGATGACAAATAGCAATTCGTTGTTCTTATGAGTCTCCGAGGGTGAGCTGGAAGGTGGGGTGTTTGCTGTCCACAGGCTGGAAGCACAAGGTGCTTTCTGATACCTCTATGTGACAGTGAGCATCAAACTAACATGTAGTCAGGGGTGTGTGTACATGGGTAAGTGGGGAATGCAGGTTACGCCACTTTCACCTAAATGTCCTCAGGTCTAATTGCTTGAAAAGGTTAGAAATAATTGCTGGAGTATAATAGCCATGGAGACTTTCTTCTTGCTTCTCAGCAGAGACAACATGGATTGGCTGGGCTTAGCATAAACCTGTGCAAAGTTATTTTAGTGTACTTTACTGTCAAACTGTCAATAGCTGTAGAAAAGCATCTCTTGTATAAACTAACTTAATGCAGGGTAACCTGTATGGTGTGAAAGCTGGTTCAGCATTCTCAAAAATGGTTAAGTGCACTCAAGAGCTGAAAGGCTTCTACACATAGCCATGGCCACTGCTGCACACAGGTAAGCATGCTGGAGCAGGCATAGTCCAAACGGCTGGAAGACTCTTGAAAATGAACACTTAGGCAGTTCTCCTTCATGCAGTTTGTGCAGATTACATCTAGGAGAAATCAGATAGGCCAGACTTGCCTGCTCCTAATCACTGCATGGGTGATGTGAGGAGAAGCTATGACAAGGCTAACAGCCAGCAGTGTCATCCTGGTCCCAAGTGTTTATGAATGCATTCAGAGATGCACTTCAGCATCTCCCAGAGACACTGTCATTGTGCTTTCAGTGAAATCTCTGCAACGCCATTCCAGTCATCAAAATAGTGTCATTTTGTAAAGATGTGCTTTTAAATATTTTAACAGCTCATGTGCAATATTTCTAAAGATTAATGGCACGTAAGACATAGTTCATCTTTCTCTCTGTACTGGAGTGAGTAAATAATATTCTTCACTATCACGTGATGTAAAATTATCCAGAACTGCAGAACATCATGGCTGCTTCATATAAGGATTTTCTTAGTTTTAGTATTGTGGGGTAAACACAAAACAGGAGAGTTCTTGTTTTGTTTCTCAGTTTGCAAAAGGCTAGTGGTAACTACTTTTTACCCCAACTCCAGGACTGTAATTGCTGTCACTGGATTTCTACATCATAATGATATTAAATTAATATGCTATTAGTACCATCAGGAAGATGTTATGTGTTTTTGTTGTTGTTGTTGTTTATTTTTTTTTGTTTGCATGGGTGTGGTGACCCAACATGTTGAGAAATGTTGTAGCAATAGTAAACTCCTGCTTTAACAGCATCCTTATACAACCTTCCCACTTCCATCAATTAATTTTACCAGACTAAATTCTAAGGAGACAGAGCTCTGGGCAGAATTCCATTTATAAGCTCCTAAACTCTCTCCCTAAAAATTCTTGCACTCTTGAATGATCAAAACAAAGTAATTGGGATTATAATTTATATGTTTATAATAACTGTGAAACATTTTTCTCCTTTTGTTTGTGACATCTTACCAATCTTATGAATCTTTTGTATTATCTTTTATTGGTACTGCATTTACATACTTATAAGTTTCATATTTAAAATTAATAAAGGTTGTAAAAACAACCCACTGAGTGATATATCAAAAAGCAGTTAAGACTTTTGTAAAAGATAAAACATTATGAAATCAATTAGGCCCAGTTCCTCAAATATATTATTTACCTAACATCTAGTGATGCCAATATGAAGACTTGCATTCACCTTCAGAATCTGATCCTAATGCTCTGAAGTCTTGTGTTGATGTCAGTGAGATATGGCTCAGGCTGTCATTGCTGGAGAGAATAAATGCACCCAAGCAGATGTGTCTAAATCAGGAGACCAAGCATCTATAAGGACCTCTCCATCTGGTTCTCCATGGTAGATATCCCTTCATCTTGTCTCTTTCGCACAAAGATCAGCAGTATCCATGGTTGTCACGTTGTACTTTGTTTTACGATCCCTTGGTAGAGTGGCTCATATGCTATAGCCAGACTGGAGTTGAACACGTGTGTTTGACTTCACTCAGCAATGTGAGAGTGTGAGTCCTCAATCAGGCATTACCTTCAAAACTGTTATTGAGTAATTAATCTATAATTCATTGTGCAACTGGCAAGCAAATATGTTTAACAAAGGAATTTGCAGTTATATGTCCAGAAAACAGTGAATGATTTATTATTTTACTTATATCTGAAAGAAAATAATCTTTGACCTGATAGTTAGAATAGGAGCTCTTTTGAGCTAAAACAAATCTTCTTATCATTTTCTTCCAGTCAAGAACACAAACTTACATCAGAAAATAATTAAAGAAATACTGAAAGCTGTAGCCAATTTGGTTGAGGATGGACCAGTGCTGAATGATTTATTATTGGATGGGGAACTGTTATCTCTTGATCCATTGTTATTATTATTATTATTGACCTTATGCTTTGAAAGAGGCAAAACTTTAGCTCCAGAAGTCTAGAGTGGAAGCTGACCGTCTGATCAGTATCACAACATCTCGCTTTGGTAAAGGTCACAGTGAAACAATTTTCCCAGTTTCCAGATGTATTTAGCTAGTTTCTGTGATTCTGTGGTCTCCAGACCTGTCTATGGCAAAAAGAACATGGTTTGCCTGTTGGATAAATGAATAGAAAAGAGCAGTACATATATAAAGATTATCACTATCTGAGAGGACCTAAGTCTGATCACGTTCAGGCTGCCCAGTATATAGAACAGCAAACAACATGGTCCTCCTTTGGTTAAATTTATGAAGTATCCCTGGAACTAAAGATGTGACAATATCATATGGGACTAATTTAGTTTTGATCAGCAGGCTTGTAGACAAATTTTGCCTCCAGGTCTCAGGACCAAAAGTGCTGGCTGAGATGCATTATGTGAACTAGACCAAATTCTGAAAATACTGCCTATGCAACCCACTTCTTTGAGAGAAGGAAATAATATGGTTTGTGTGTATTTGCACACAACATGGAGTCTGGGGTATTTAATAATTTTTCTTTTTTTTTTTTTTAACATGCAACATTTATATTAGATACCATATTAAATGCAAGACAAAGAGGTTGTCAGTCATTATGTCAATCATTATCTAGGGTGGTAAATATTCTCTGTATTTACTTTAGTTCTCATATGGCTATATTGATCTACTTTAAAATTTGCATTTGTGGGCCTTAAAGTTGTGGAGTTAGTACATTTTTTCCCAATTTATTTGCTTGTGGTTGGAGTAGGCCCCTACACTACAGCTAATTTTTGTAACACCTTCTCTGTTTAGTGAATACTAGATAGCAAACAGGGTAGTGGTAAATCTGCTAGGCCTCTCCAGAAGCCATTTAATATCATTGTGTTTTCCACGTTTGTTTGGCACTAGTGCAGTGAAAACATGAAAGTAGAACAAACTTACAAAGTTCTTTAGCGATGCAACCAGCTGAATGTTCAAAGTGAATCATCTGAAGCTGAGACATTCAGGAAGGAAGAAGTATAGAAGTCAGGAGGAAAAGACTTTTTATTCACTTCTGTTCACCTCTGTTTTCTGAGTGCAAACTACATATTGCACATTACATTTTCCTCTTAGAATAGAGAGAAAGTTTACTGTGATGATTAGGACCTTGCTGTTCTTACTGGGTAATATATGCATGGCAATGACCATAGAGAAACCCCAGCCAGTGGCAGGAGTCCCAAACACACTTTCAATTTACATAAGCTGATGACCTCCAAAAAGGCCCCTCAGTCAATATCACTGATGCAAACTCCTTTACAGCTCAAAGTTCAAGAATATTTTTCAGCCTATATGTGTGACTTGTGGCATTGCAGTGAAGGAAAAGGATTTTGGCTATCAGCTGGACTTTGTTTCACAACCTGTATACCCCAGCCCGAACAGTCAAAACCAAGAAATCCATTAGGAATTCATGGCCTGTAGAGCTTGACTGTTCAACTGACAACATTTATCATGAGCTCTTTGCAAAATCATATGAGATTTCATAACAGGTGTCCACTTCACACAGGTCATCACCACTGTGGCCTGTGTCAAAATCCATTATACAGTAGCTGAAAGCTATACATACGTGTTGCCAGCTACCCCCTTTTGCAATGTGTGGAGGAATGCAATTAGAGATAAGCAGAAGGCACAAAGTTTAGGTCTGAGACTCCCTCTGGTTCTGAATTCCTCCCCCAAAGTTGAAAAGGAGATGGCAGCATTGAATGCAGAATTCTCTTCAGTTTTGATACAAAGGGGGAAAAATAATGTACCACGAGCATAGGGTTTAAATAAAAACCCAACACATTATATTATTGCTTAGTGGCCACTTTTAAACAAAACAACCATCTAAAATTCCACTCATTCTTCCCGAATTTTGTTCCAGTCTTGACTGGCTGAGCTGTTGTGATGTGTAATGAGTCTCTTATCTGACATTTCCTATTGTCCCTAGTGGTTGTAAAATCATTACTCCTGGGAAAACAAAGTTTACATGTTGATAAGTGGTGAAGGGAAGAATAGGGCTGTGATGAGAAACTGCAGCCACTCTTCTCACTTCTCTCTCATGCTCTGTCTCTCTCTAACAGGAATAATTCACATTCTTGCAATTTACAGAAAAGTTTCTAAGTCCTCTATTTGGGAACATATTTCAGTCTCTCCTGGGAGCTGAAAGCAGTTTGCTGTGTAGTGCTTCAGTCTCTCACAGTGACTGATTTTCTGCTTCCTTCTCTTGGGGTAGAATCAATGACAGCGGGGTAGGTTCCAAAAATTTTATTGGAAAAAAAAAAAAAGACAAAAATAGTTGAACCCATTTAATAGCTGTGTTATCATTTTACTGGCTTCCCCTCTCTGCAGGGCATATGTCAGTGGTGGATTTTGTGCTTGAAGCCCCAAAGGAAGAGTCAGTAAAGACTTTTTACATCCCAGTATCAAAAAGCGAACCCCAGAGACAGCTGTCTCTGATGAGATTAACCACTGAAATGATACTCTCAAACAGGGTGATGAAAAACTCTAAAGACTGCTGGAAGGTGACTAGACTGAAAGTCACCTTGAGACAGGGAAAAAGATTCCTAGAATTGGGAAATGATACATGAGTCATTTATATGAAATATAATGCAATAGTATTTTAAAAATAATATTGTAAATCATCCCAAGAAGCACTGAGCTTCTTAAAAACTGTTTTAAAATGGTTTAGTTTAAAACAGTCATGTAAACATTGTTTAGGATCTGAAGAAAGAAACATTAATTCATTTTATTCAGGTTCTTAAAACACATATGTATTTGCTCTGCTCTGTCCGTGTAAGAAAATTATCTGCTAAATTAACAAAAAATACTTGCTCTGTCAAATACAGTTTTCATATTGTAACTTCCAGTAATGGTCTTTTCCACTTGGACCTGTATCAGCTCCTGTTATCCCAAAAGCAAAGGAAATATGTTTTGGAGTACACCATGTCATTCAAAAGACTTGGGCTTTCTTAGACCAGTAATATTGCCAAGTGAAAGTCTTCTCCTACCAAACACTCCACATTAAAGTCAGAACTCTACACCTCTGAAAGGTTCAGATGAGTCCAATTATCATGGAATTGTGTAGAAGAAAATAGACACCTATCAAAGTTTAGAGATAGAAGAAAACACCTATTACAAATGCCGAATTGTAAGGAAAAGTTAACTCTGGTTATTTGTAAATTTCTGAGTACAACCAGAAGTAGTTCTTCTTTATTCCAGTGATATAAAGGGCAATGAGTCTTTCCATTATTCTACTTCAAGGGTCTTGCTTTCATTTTGTTTTTTAAAAACATGTCTCAGATTGAAATTATTATTATATGAAAACAAATATTGAAAACAAATGCTATCAACAGAGCTACCCAAATAGTTCAATGTATCTTATTGCAGGAAACATTTAAAACCAACTCATGGAAATTCAAGTTTTCCACCTTGCAAACAAAAGAAGTAAAAAATCTACAGAAAGACACTGTATTCACTGTATGAAGCTCATTTGTTCCTCCCTATCCTCGTTACCTCATATGGCCATAACATTAGAAAGTATCGAGGTTCCCCACTACACAGACATCATATAAACAGGACCCAATCTAAAGAAGTGGCACACCACCCTTTCACCTGCTGGTACCTTTACGCTGTGCAATTCCTCCTACCCCAGAAAGAGAAAAAAAAATTGTTTTCCATACCTTGAGCAGGCAGAGGCAGTCAGTTTGAATAGCTAGAGATCCTCAGCACAGGTGAACAAAAAAAAGGAAGAGAAGAACTCAAAATAGTATCTTCTCTGAGAGCATGCAAGTTTTGCTTCTTCTACAGCATACTATATCAACACTGCTCCACAAAATGGCAGCTGGCTGGCAGACACTAGCTTCTGAGAAAGATGAAGTGGTACTCCCTGGAAAATTAAATAACTGTTATGGAGCTACAAATCCTGCAGTGCTGGCTCCAGAATGTTGGCTCAGGGTGGGGTGAGGTGTGGAGTGAGTGGTGTGAGGGCTGGGTAGTCTCAGGGACAGCTGTATGGGAAAGGAAGGAGATGTTGAGCTAGGATAGCACAGTGTAGGTGCTGCTCTGAAGTCTTACAACCTGGTGTGTTTAGAGCAACACAATTTAATTTATTTTTTTTTTACAAAGCAAAATTATTAATAAAGTACCATTAGTTGACTATGCATTGTTTCAAGCAACTTCCACCTCTTACATAGTCTTTTAAAGCAAAGCTCAGGAAAACAAACAAACAAACAAACAAACAAACACAATAACTGCATTAAACTTTTACCCTTTTTTGGGAGAATGAAAAGTGAGAAGGGCGAGGAAGAGAAGGGTGACAAGATTTTCATTTTCATTTGTGTTTTAATTAAATGTAATGGGTCTGTTTCCAAGCTTTAGACCAACTGCTGGTTCTAAGAGGAAAATGGCCCAAATTTCACAAATTCAGTCTTAAAATTACCCTGAAAATAATAGGCCTGTGATGCTGATAAAGTGTTACAAATTTTTGTTCAGCAGAATCTGAATTGCTTTTATTTCATGCTGCTGTGTCTTCATAGATGTGTAGGGTGCAGCTTTTCAATGTGAAAATTGGAAGTCAGTAAATATACCTTAAAATTGTGACAGAAGGTTTTAAATTTCAGAGCAAAAAAGAAGCAAAGCAACATACTACATTTAGATGACAGACACAGACATTTTGTCTTTGCTTGAGCAATCCCAATGAAAAGATGAAATTGCACTTGGGTAAAAAATAAAAAAAAAAAAATAATAATAATAAAAAAAAGTGGAGCAGAATTTGGCCCTGGTTCTTGGAAAATCTGCCCTTAATTTAGCCAAGTATAAGGATGTCTCCTTTTTAAATGGATGGGGTATGGCAAATCTGCTAGTGTGAGAAGAAGCTTGTATAACATTTTAGCTACTGGGCTATATATTCTCTGCTAAAAAAATCTTACAGTGCCTCCTTAAGTGCAAACAGAGGTAGCCAGCAGACAGTGTACAACATGTGTAACTCTGGGCACTGAGAACTTTGTGAGTCTGCCAAAAACTCATCTCATTAGTGTGCTTTGCAGCTGTAGAACAACCGTTTGGCTGAAATGATGTAGACTGAATATAAAACCATGTCCTGGAGGTGAAAGGCCCAGCTGAGGGAGTATGCTGGAACACCATGCACCAGAATGATGTTCTAGGAATTCCCTGGTCAGGGCAAGAAAATTCATCTGCACATCTTGATACCCAGCTTTGACAGGAAAAGGTATATTCTCTGCAGTGAGATCTTTCTTTGCAGCTAGCTCAGTCCTGGAACTGTAAGGCTGGAGCAGTACATCTTTTATACATAACACTCACAGACCTGATATACTTGCATCAGGAAGGAAATTAAGACAGCTGCCTGTCCCGTAGGAGCACAAATTAAATGCTGAAGCCCAATACATTTATGCAATGTTTTATACACCTCCAAAACACAAAAGCTGTCAAGTCACAATTTTGGTGTTTTTTGAATTGTTTCTTATACACTGTCAGGGTTTCATGCACTGTTCTTTACATTTAAAGAAAGCAACACAGACTGATTTCTGACATGCACCCTCCTATCACATCTATCAGTGCAGTACAGTGAGTGTTAAATGAATGTCACCACAGAGCCTCTCTCTCTCTCTCTCAAGTTTTAAATTTCCCTTGCTAGTGTAAAACTTAATGAAAGCCCTGGAGTATACAATAGCATTTTGAAAACAGGAATTTGTGACTGCTGTGAATCATCACTCACAGCAGGGACCCAGAAATGTGAATTGTGGGAGGAACAAGCTCAGTCCCCCTCTCTTTTTTACTGGGAATTTATTACAGGCGTGTCATTATTTACAATGCACCATTCACATCCTCTAAAGAGCCAATAAACTGGCTGCTGAATATGCATTTTGCTCTGTGGTGAACACAGATGTTTCCAGCTAATATCCATTTCATTTAATTTCTTTTCTTTAAAAAAAAAAAAAAATCTATCTTGCTATTTCTGTAGCAGCTGGGTAACTATTTGCCAGTCTTCGGTTTGGGAATCACTCTTCATATTTATTATAGTTGGTGCCATTTGTGTTGCTAAAAGTGAAGGTCTGTCCGTATTACCATTCACTATCTGTATTTGCAAGGGTACCAAATGCAGTTGCTAAAATTTTCTCACAGTTTAAAGAAAAGGCCGCTCGAAGTTTCAGCACAGGTTCAAATTTCTCTAATGATATGTGGCAAAAATAATGTCAGATGTTTTAAGTTGTGAGAGCACATTAGAAACCACTGGTGTTGGAGGAGGATTTGTTTTGTTTTTGCATTCCTGCAAGTAAAATATATTGTTGATTCACAACTGATGGGTCAGTGATCATTAAGTTGCAGTCCCTTCATGTATTAGAACAAGAAGGCATAGGGAATTATGGAGAACTGTAAAAGGTTTGGAAGTTCAACTCAGACAATCATTCCCAACTTTAGATACTTATCTCTGCTAGCAGTATCCCCTGGGAATGCAAAACTGGTCTGCCATTTCTGTGAAAAAAGACTCTCCTGAGATTTCAGTTTCCTGCATCTTGTCTGACTGGAATCTGAAAGTTCAAAGGTAACCAATAAATACATTTCTGATTATCATCATCATTATTATTCATAGTCTGATAGTAATTATTTAAACCCTCACAAGAACTGTGTTTTCACCCAGTTTGAATGCAGATAATGGCTGAGGAGGTGGCAAAGAGGGGCTCACGTTTTATCCAAATCAGATTGTTCAAACTAGATTGCTATTCTATAAATTCCTCCCCTCCTTGTGGTGTGGAAGGCAGCGTTATTGGGAATCACCAGATGGCTGGTTACAGATGGTGTTATACATTCTATCTTCAATTAGCTCTTGAAGAAGTGCTTATTGTTAGCTGTGGTGCAGTTCTTCCTCAACATGAAAATACTACTGCTAAGACCTGCCCTGCCTGAACATCTCTGACGAGCAAAACACTTTTAGACATGAGAGTGTGAGAAAGACTTGTCAAAAGGACTCCCGTGAGAAAGTAGTGCACTCCCAATGTAGGTGGATGACCTGCAAGGGAGCAGCTCCCTGATTTTGTACCTGTTACCTGCAGGTAACACCCAATTAAGGAAATAAAATGTTACTTGTATCTAGACAATGGGAAATGGGGCAGAGCCATATAAAAGCATAAGGAAAGGAATGAGGCAACTCTTGTGAGGTGACAAAATACACTCCCCCCATCCCAGTTTTCCCCCTCCACCTCCATATGCGTGGACAGGTCACTGCTGTCCTCTGATATGGGCTGTATAATGCTGTGGTGTGGTTGACAACACACAGGAAGACTGGAGACATCAAGCAGTGTGCTCAAATTTCTGACTCACAGGAAGGACATCTGAATAAATTCAGATGAGATAATTCTGCTCAGAACAACATGCTTACAGACACTGTCAGCATGTCAAAGAGAGGAACCTACAGCCCATGTTGTGCTGGTAGGAAGATCTGTTTGGAGTACAAATGGCATCTCTCCTTGTAATGAGCCTGTCTTTATTTTATTTTATTTTTTTTTTTTTGTGGGACCTAAAATCCCTGCTTTCTGGGGGGTCATTCCATCATTCCATTTGTAAAAACCCATACCAGGAATCTCCTGATTTTTCCTTGTAGCTTCATGTATAAAAGAGGTATGTGTGGAAAGGACCTGAGTCAACTATTATATTGGACCAAATCCTTACTTCCTCTATGCCTGGTAAAACCATCAACCCATGTGGCTGCCAAGCAGTGGCAAAGTAGTCAGTGAAGAATTAGGTCTTTTGCATCTAAAAAACTAGCATGCAATGAATATCAAACTAGTATTTATTTTGCAATAAATGAAAAAATAGATGTTTCGTCAGAGTATGAAATAATCAGACGGATCCTGAGGTTATCAGACAGACTTGAAAAGGGCAAGTTCCCCATTTAAATAAGGGGTCAGAACCCTGCAATGTCACCAAGAAATAGGTCAGATGCTGAGTCTTGCTGACATCTGAGAGAAGGAGCAAGGTAGATGTGAGGCCCGGTCTCTCACACTGCCAAAAATGCCCTGTGAGCAAATCTCCGTGCCTCTGTGCAGGTTCCTCATTTAGCAGGGCCCAGCTCCCTCTCACCTGCCGAGGTGACAAAGTGTCCCTGGTCCTTCAGAGATACTAAGGTCCACGGGGCCTTTTTAAAACCTTTTTTAAAGGTGATTAATTATGGACTTCGATAATAGTAAATAACCAGGTGTGGAAATTAAATATTATCCATGCAGAACAATCCCTAAATATGTATTTAAATGACAATAAAAGTTTTACAAGTCCCCCGATGCTCGTATAATCTGGCATAATGGCTTCCATCGTCCCGCAGGCCCAGAGCGTGGCTCACCATGGCTGCCGGGCCCCACACCCCCGGCAGGGAGAGGTTGCGTTCTCCAAAAGGGAGGAGAGAGCTGGGCCCCACCACCACTGAGCCCTCGCTCGACATAAAGCAGGCATCCAGATTGTCCCAGAAACCCGAACATATGGCGAACTGCTGTCCTGAAGAGTTTTAGAGCAGGTAGGAAGTATAGGCTGAAATACAGCTCTGAAGCGGCGTTCGGTAATGTCAATATGGATATGCCTTTAGACTTGTATAAATCATACAGGGGTTGACGTGAGGCTCCATCTGCCTTTCACCTCCCCCTGTCTGGACAGTAAATAACCCTGAGCCTTGCAGCCCTGGTAGCTGGGGGCTGGAGAAATGTGCCTCAAGGAGGTCTGCAAAGCCACCCTCTGCTCCCACTCAGCCACCACTCAGCCCTGGGGGTGCTGAGGGGCCTTGATTATCTCAGGTTTCATGGTGGAGATCTCCTGAGTTATGGACCCCCCCACTCTGCTTTAGTGCAAAATGAAGAGCGGGTTTTTAAACCCCGTTCCTTCATTAAAAATGGCATGCTACACTTCCATTTTCTGTTTCCTTTAATCTCAGCCTTCACTGTGCTTCCGCAGACTTCAGGGTGACCTTCTCAACCTTTAGAGTTGAGAAGACTCTAAAGAGTGGAGCTCTTTAAGGTTTTTCCTTTCTGAGACTTTCCTTTTTATTTTTTTTATTTTTTTTTTTCAGTTTAACCCTAGCCCCATAGTCAAACTTCCTATGTTCAGAAAGAAAACCGATTTGAAGAATTTTTGGATCTTGCTTATAAGCAAGAAAACATTGCCATGCTTTTTTCCATGGTCATACTTGATCATCTTGTGCCTTCTTTCATTCTAGTCTTTCCCCTCCAGCATCCATCAACAAATCTGCCATTTTCTGCTTTCATCTCTGTGTTATTCCTGAATGAGGCTTTTACCAGGGTATGGGCAAACTGGACACTGTTGAGGAAAGCAGGATTTGAGGTTCTACAAAATCAGACAGGTAACAGTGGTTAATACAAAAAAAAAAAAAAAGTGGCAAATCTTTCTTTATGACTATATAGTAACCCCATGCTTAATTCTGTTCTTGGTGGCATGTTTTTTTTTGTTTGTTTGTTTTCTATCCCCATTTTGCTGCTGTGCTGTGCTTTTCTCAACAGTACTTCCCTGCACAAAAACTATAAACCTGTCCTCCATGGTAAATAAATACTGAAGAAAGAGAGACAGAACGAGAAATAGAGAAGCAAGTTATGATTACACAATTTGCTGTATTTGTCCCTATTTTGCAAGGCTTTCCTACTTTGCCTCTATTTTTATTCAATTGCTAATCTGAGAGAAATTTTAAATATAAAGTTGGTAAAACTATTCCTTTTAGACAACTGTCTAAAGACCTTATCCAAGTCCACTGAAATCAATGGAAATATTTCCATTAACTTCAGTGGATTTTAGAATAGTTTCTAAATATTTATTCATGTAGCAGACAACTGCTCTTTCAGGTAGCTAATACAAAGTTCAGAATCTTCCTCTAGGGCTTTGCAAACCAAAACAATGAAAAAGCATAAACAAGTTTAAATAAGATTAAAGTGAGATGCACTGCACCTTCAATACCACTCTGTAATTCAAAGGTTGCTGTCTATGTTCTGGGCACAGTATGGGACATTTCCCTTCCTTTGTATAATGAGAGAGAGGCATGAGGAATTGATTTAGCACCAGTTTTCACTCTGAATTTCTTGTTCTCTTTGTTTGCCCTCCAATCTTTGCCTTGTTTACCGATACATGTGTATATAGGATATACATGTGTATGTGGTATGTATAATATGGTGGAACATCACACTGCGCTTTTCATCTCTCGACCTGTCAGTGAATGAAATAAAAATTAAAATACATTGGCATTCTCTTCAAAGGAAAAAGCTGTTTTTCTCCATAGATCTTCATTACATCGCATTGGATTATATTGTTCTATACAATTAGAGAGTGCCAACAACACTTCCTACGAATGAGCCCTGGCTCATTTCATTCCCTGGGGCTGGTGATGTTTAATAAGTCCAAAGCACACGGTTTAACCAATACCCTCCAGCTTGTGCACTGTAGTATTGCCAATAATTTATAAAAAAGGTTGTAGGAGAATGTGCGAGCAGGGTGCACGCACATGGTGTGTATGCCACAGTAGGAGCATGTTGCATATAGACAGGGGTCGTCCAGCTCAATACACTGGGGCTGCACTTAACTCAGCATCTCTCTGAAGCAGAACCAGGCTCAAACCCTAATTAAACCCAGGGTGTGAATCCCTGGAGGGCAGTGATAGAAGGGTCTGTGTACTAATCCAGCTCGTGCTGACTAAAAGCAGCGTTGCACAATCACTGCTGGATGAATATATTCTGGCAGCTGCATGCAAACAGCAGTCTTTGCGATTCTGATGACTTTTCATTTTTATGACACTGTGTTTTAGCTTCAGGTGTGAGTGTAAGAGTCCCAGTTAAGTGGCTGTTCTGATTATTTTAAGTAGTCACTAATCAAAAGGCTGAGCAGAAGGGGCCGGGGAGAAGGGGGAAAGGGATGAAGGTAAGAGATGTAAAGGAATGTGTGAGGGTTAGAAGGGGAAGGAGGAGGGCTTTGCATCTGATTTTCCTAAGCAGGGCAATTTCTTTAGTGAGGAAGGTGAGCCTGTCACTACTTGGCCCCTGTCTGCTGCAAGTACTTTAACTTCTCAGCAACCCAAATGATGGTTATAGGGAAGGGGAAATGACTGTAAGGTTTCTAGCAGCAACAGCAAAAGCAACAGCAGAAGAATACATTGTGAAAAATCAGTTTTAATAAAGCCCTAGCACTGACCTCGGAAACATAAGTATTTATATTATTGACTTCTGTATGAGGTTATTTGTTAAAAAAAAAAAAAGAAAAGAAAAGAAAGGAAAGAAAGTCTTTCTGTTCTTGTCTTGAGACCTGAGGAAAAAATAACTAAAATTAGAGAAACTGGAAATATAAACGCAGTGAGTAGAATAAAGCAAAATACCTCTGGGGTGTTCATCTGCCATAGTAGTCATTTCATATCTCATCTGTTATATGAATGTGATAGCTCCTTCCCTTTTTGATAGGATCATTATGTAGACTCTACAGATTCAATTCCATTTACAAGTCAATGGTGTGAGATTTTATGACAATTCCTTTTACTGGGTTGATTCTGGATGATCTTCCTCTACCGAAAAATAAAAAAAATAAAATAAGAAAAAAAAAAAGGTGAAGGGGACAGCATCATTTTGGTGTTCGCACATGAGTATTCTGGATGCACCAGACATTTTTATGACAGATCTAATACTGCTGTCCTATTGTGAACATGCCCAGATGTTCTTAAGCCCCAGCAATAATGCTGCCTACATTTAAAGGGGTATACGCTGAAAGGTTTGTTTCTGTTGCTCCTGTATGTAAGAGTCAGTGGCTATGGGGAGAAAGGAGAGCTGGTTTCAACTGAACTTGTAGGTCATACCATCACATGGATGACTTACTCGTCATCAGTCTCCTGGCTGTGCTCTTGGTGTCTCATTCCCTTGTCTTTCCCTCAGTTCTCTGTGAGGCCAGGTCTGTCCTAGACTGTAGAGCCCATCGAATGGTGCTCTTCTGCTCTGAGTTTCTGGTATGCCTGTAATGGCTGATCTTGGTCCTAATGTAGGCTAGCAAATGTCTGTGTGGAAAACCTATGTTATGGAAAGCACATGTATAGCTGCATCATGTCCATCTACACATGTTCTGCTGCATGGCTTTTAATTTTGTCTTTTTCTTACTGCAAACAGGAGTTTCTTAGAATGTATGGGCTACATGCCTTTGGGATAAATGACAAGATAATGAAAGCCCATGACTTGTGGTATGTAAGTAGAAGAGCTGTACTGGTGAAGAATTGTGACAGTGAATGTTGTCAATATAGACATATGCTCACAGTGAAATCCCCTCTGCTTAGAATGCCATTTCTCTGTGTTTATTGTCAAGCTCCATTCTGTCACAAGCAGGATCCGCTGGAGTAATGCCTTTCAATGCCAACAGCAGCACTGGACAGCAAGTATCTTCATCCCAAACCTGGGAGAAGCTGAAAAAGAAAATATTCTTCTTTTGTGGGACAGTGGCAAGCCAAGAAAAACAACAACAACAACAACAACAACAACAACAAAACTTTCTGGGTGTGCAGATACACCACAGAAAGTAAAGAAGAGGGGGATGAGCTTTCTGAATTTCCCATCACACAGCTGGTGCAAAGTGAGACCCTGACAGATTTCTGCAAGTGAATATTTATTAGGGCATGGCTTTGTGTTATGATTGCTTCTGTGAAAAAGTTTTACTACTTTAGTGTATGTTCTGAGCGTGCCTAATATATCTATCTCCATTTAAGGCCCCTGAAAAAGGAGCTGTTTGTCCTCTCCCTCTCTCAGCCACCTCTCCTACCCAAAGACTTCTCTGCCAGCTTGGGGGTTAGAGCACATGCTCGTGGATTGACTGATGTGGAGTGGTCTTGAGTTTGTATCCCCTCCCTGCAGAGGAGGCCTGGCTGGGGGTTATATACCACTGAAAGAGAGGAAAGGGCACTAAATAAACAAGGGAAAATAATAAAACAAATAATCAAGGATTCTCTAACTCGTGGTTGAAGTATTTGTTGGGATGAAAGGAGAGCTTAGAACTTGTCACCATGCTAATTAATCCTCACAGAGTAACCAGATAGACCATTTCTTACTGGTTCCTGGCTCAGCATGTCAGCTCGTGACAAGCCACCCTCAGGCAGCAGAATTTTTGGTTTTGAAGGGGAGCTTAGATGCATAACTTCGGGTTTTGACTTCTGCTTTGCTCACAAGGTACCTAGGGGTGCGGCTGTACAATGCTCAGCGTTAGATGCTAGTGGGTTTAACCCTAGATACCTCCACCTTGGACACAAAAATTTATGAGGATGCTAAAGTTAGGAGACTCCAGTGACACCCCACAGACTTCTGATACATTTGGAGGGAGCTGAGACCCTTTACGATGCTTCCCCCAGATGACACATCCTGCAGGACCTATTGCACGCCAAAACACCTCATGCCCTGATGAGATACAATAGCATAAAAGTGAAGCTAGCAGCTGCTATTGATTAGGCCAAGCCATTACTTCCATACGTATTCCCACGTGGCTTTATCAGACATTTATGCCACATATAATGTCAGTCCTCCTGGGTTCACGGCTGCCCAGGACACACATTTCACTCGAGTTCCTTCCAAGCTCCAAATCTCACTGGGCCTCCAGTCAGGCAGAATTCACGCATGCAGCCGTCCCTCGAGCTGCAGGCAGAGGGGACGATGACAGCACTGGCGACCGGCTCCCTCCTCCTCTGACAGATTTCTGGACTATTTGAACTAGCTCTCTGCTCCATGGCAAAAATCATAAGGGATGAACTAGCCTGTCATTTGTAATGCTCTTTGGTGAAGAAAAGTCGCTTCATAAATCTAAGATAGAAGTGTGATAGATGAATTATTTACTAATAAGAGGCCCTTTCCCTCTCCAAATTAAAGTACACCAGAAAACTAGAAACTGCTTGAGAAAGAAAGGGGCTGCAAGAGCTCCCAGACCACGGACACCTTTAGGGACAGATGTGAAGCAGATCTGACTGTGCTGGTTCAACATAGAAGGTAAATACTTTGGTTTGCTCTTTGATTAGTCATGGGCATGGCCCTGTCCCCTGGAAGGTTTCCCGTGTTGCTGTAGCCTGTTGTTCAGCTGTTTCCATATGGGTAAGGGACACCTAGGCAGCTGGTGACTGACAGACACAATACCCATTGCCTGCATTTGTCTAGAGTCTCATTTTTCAGTCCTAACCATGAATTCAGTACAATTGGGCCAAGGGAGATGTTCCTATCTTTCATTTTAGCCTAGATTATATGCTATAACATGACGTTTTAAGTCATCAGCACTTTAGCTTAAATAATTATGTTTTACAGTGAGAGGGTTTTGTTTTACCTCAGTCAATTAATAACAAGCCATACTGCAATTTAATAAGCGTAATGAGAAATGCTTGTTTGATTTTTTTGAAGTCACGTACCAGGGTAAAAGATGGAGCAGGCTATTCTTTTTGACTGGTGCATGAGGTCAGTGGCAAGCCAATATCGCTCAAAGGTGATGTCTGTCAGCTTAGTTTCCAGATTGTGCCCTAAATACTTGAAAATGTTACAGAAACCCAAAAGCTACAGGAAATTATGTTCTCAGCCAATATGTTTATAATCAATAGGGAAAAAAAAAGATGTTTGGAGTTTGTATGTGTGTGCATGTATATATATACATACATCCTGTATGTATAAACATACATACAGGAATTCTGTCTTTTCTTACCTATTCTGTTTTGTATTAGACACCTGTATCTAATTTGACCCTTTCTTGCACTTGGCATTGTTTGGTGTAACCAGTGTGTCTGCACTGCCCCAGCTTGAGGCCTGCAAAAGGAAAGATCCTCCACTGTAAATATATTCATCTCGATTGTCACCAAGGCTGTGAATCCTCTTTACCTCAGTAGATATTGAACCAAATGGTCCAAAGAAAGTTTTTCATCTCTCCAGCTGGACACTTGGGAAAACTGAGGCTACTGCTACAGCTCTAGAAGGGCCATTATGTATTTTTCCTAAAGTTTCCCACAGCTCAGCACCCCTGTAGTTTACAGGGTAGCTTATGGTTTGCTGCTTTGCTGACCTTCAGTGCATTTATGGTGTGCAGCTGCTGCCATCAGGGAATGAGTCCACACAGTGATGGGTCCCAGGCTGGTCCTTCAGGGAAATCAGCAGTTGCCCAGGGGGCTGAGCAGCCCCTGCATGCACTGCCGACACCAGATGCCCACTGAGTGCCTGGGAGCAGTGCATATCCAGAGGAGTCTCGAGGAGGAGTGGGCGCAGCCCTCATTTCCTAAATTAGAATCAAAATTAATTCATAAAATTATTGGAGGTGTAATCACTTGGTGTAGGAAACCACTTACGCATGTGCTTCAGCCTATACTTATTTAGGAAAGCAGTTTAAATGCTCATGCTTAGGCAAATGCTTACGTTCCTTTTTCCTCAATAGAGTTGCTTTTCTGAATTAAGGCTTTTACACCAGAGTGGTATGCTCACAGCATGTGCAGTTCTGCCTGCTTTTGTGAATATTGGTTCCGTACTGCAAGTGTGCTAATCTTTGTAGATAATAACAAGACTGCTTTCTAATATGAATTTCAGTTTTTCACTGATGTAAACCATAGAAAATCTTATAGCGTACTCTGTGCAGATTTAACATTGAAAAGCTATCTTCAAATTGCACACAAGGAACAATATTACACTTCAGTTGATAATTTGTAAGAAACAATCTTTTAAATATATTTTTCTCCTTTTTCTGTTCCCAACATCCCAATGAACAGTTCAAAATTTCCTCAAAATGGACTCTATTCAGAACTACTGGCTAAATAGTTTCTGCAAGTAACGATTGGTCTGTAACTCATGCATGAGCAATTGGCATTAAAAATCTGAGCTGTTTGGATTGGCCACTTCTCCTATAGGGTGTTTCTCCCCTTTTGCTGAAAGACCTTATCTCCTAGACTTAGATTCCCCTTGCAGTCCTCAGTGTTTACATACTACACACTTAGCTTTCCACAAATATTCTAGTGATGTTTGGTTAAAATTCACTTATTGGGAAGAAGAAAAAAGCCTCATTCTCTTGAATTTAAAGTAAGTGTATTTGGGTTATATAGCACTCCAGTTTTAGCCATTAAGCACTGCATAATCTACGTCTATGCACCATGTGCCAATCTGCCCAGACTCCTGCAATGAACAGAGTTTCTGAATGCACTGAAGAGTTATTAGTGTGCTTTTTTTTTATACAATTACAGTGCAGCTGTATACGTCTGTTCCTCTGAGCCAAGCATTTTATGTGCTAGAGGTTGGCATGTGTTGGAATGATACAAATAAAAAAAAATAAATACAGGAGAGTAATGTAGTTGGAAGCTGTGAATCTTGATGTTACGGTGGGCTTACAATGAAGCACGAGTCTCTGAAGCTAGGTGTGACCGTGGTGTTTTAGAGGGGAAAGACTGTATTAATTGAGAAAAGAGAAAAAGCTGGAAATGGAATTTAGAAAGATAATTAATGCTTTGCCTAAAGTGCAAAATAAGAACTTCATGATGAAGCATCAGCTCAGGACAGCTGCCATGCAGCCAAGGCAGAGCTTGAATCCTTTTGCAAACTCGGTTTTATGTCCAATCTGTCTCTTGAAGTGTACAGAAGAGAGAAAGGAAATTGCAGTGGTTAGATAAAGTAAGGGAAGAAAAATGGTGTAAAATCACAACTAAGCACAGACAAAAAATATGTCTGTGTGTATCCCCAGGAATATTTTTGTCCCTCTGTAATATTTCTATGGAGTTGGAAAAGGAGGTTTAAGGCTTTAATCCTTCCATCAGCTACCTATGAGCCCAGCCAGCAGTTACTGCCTACAAGATACTTTAACTCAACTCATCCGCGTCATTGACCCTGCTATGCCATTTTTATGCATAAGAAAGGTTTGCTTTTGGGGTGGTGCTGCCTGACAGTGCTGTTTGGAAAGGAGCTTGCAGAACCCATCCATCGATAGCATCTCTTTGGGGCATTTTTTTTTTTTTACTGCAGGGCTCTTTGCCAGCTTCTCTTGTTGCGAACTGTAGGTGAACATATTTCTCTCCCCCTGCCCACATTCCCATTTCTTTTGCTAATTTTGAATGGACAAACAGGTATTTTAAATTGCTTTTTGTCCTGGAAAAGGATTTTCTCTCTTTTCAACTTGTGCTGGAGAGGAAAATAAAATCCACTGTGACATATATACGTATATATACTATACACAGTATGCACACGTGTGTGCATATATGTTGAAAAATATAAGTTTTATATTTTGAAAAATAGGTGTTTTTTTTTTCAGCATTCCTAAAACTTAGTTTCTACATACATATTTTAAAGAGCTATAAAAACCACTGCAAAAATAGAAAAAGATTAAACCTGATTGCTGAAACCTTTGAACTGTAATGACGGGTTCAGTGTAAGAATGTGGACCGGAATGTACAGGATCACGGCAGGAAGGCTGGTTGCTCTTGGAAGAGAGCTCTCCTTGCACAAGAAAAGCAAAGAGTGAATTATTATCTCCCTTTCTTTAAAACATTTTTGTTAGCAAAATAGATTTAGTCTCAAAAATCCTGAAAACATATATAAGGTTCATGATGTGGGGAAGACTTTTTTTTTTTAAATTTCATCTGGGAAAAGCCAAACTCGGAGGCTTTCTATCTGCCTCCCTGTCTGATGGCCTGTATTCTTCACAGCACTCCTGAGGCTGCACTCTTACCGCATATAATTCCTCCCTGGTCCAGTCCTGTGTGCAGCATGTGGACTGCTCTCCGAGGGGAGGGGTATCTGACTTGGCTGGCAGTCAGAGCAGCAGGAGCAATTGCAGATGCTGCTATTTACACTATTTTCACATTCTGAAGAACAAAGAGCAGGAGGCTGCCAACAAATCTTAGAGGCTAAGCCTTTGCCCTACACAAGAGGCACAGCCAATGAATGCCTGCAGAAACATGCAGTGCGCCACTTTGTGAGATATTGCGTCTCTGTTTTGGTGGAAATGCAGTCAAGATCACTCACCGAGAAAGCAGAGGAAGGAAAAAGGAGCTTCATTGCTCAGGAGTGTCAGCCTTCAAAATTCTAGGGGTGTGAGGCTGAATGAAATATTTCTGTCTCGGGTGAATGAGCCATTCCAGGTCTTGGGGATGACTAACCCTTAAAATTCATGGTTGTGGTGGTAACTAGGATAGATGTATATCCATTGCTCTTCAGTCTAAGCCAGGCATGAGCCCAAACACTGTTATTTGTATGAGGAAACACTGTTTCTGTGCAAAAGCATGCTAGAGATTTGGGGTTCATTGCTGTCTCCGGACAGGTTTTGCCTCTCTGTCCATGGGCTTCCTGTACGACTAGCCAGCCAGGCTGAGAGTTGTAGTGGGATAAAAGACTTAAGCTCTCTTTCTGCCTTTGAAATTCAATGATACTTAAGGTTTCTCTGAAAAGAGGTCCTCTGAAAAGCCCAGGCTTGATCCCATTGTGTGCCTCACTTTTCTTTTGCCTAGTGATGTCTATTTGCTTTTCTTGTCTAGTCATGGGGCAAACTGGGAAATGTGTTTGAATGCATGCACAATGGGCAGGACTCTTATCTCAGTCAGAGCCTGTAGATATAAGACATTCATAACAATAACAATTGCATCTAGAGATCTGTGAATCTGTAATACCTACAGATTTAGATCTCTCATCATCAGTGTCAGAAAAGCCATATGATACCTAAAATGTGAGGCAGTTTAATCTAGCACTTTCTAATTATTATCATTTGTAGCCATCCAAGGATGTTCTTGGACAAAGACAGAGCTCCTTAGCCTCTTTAAATCTAGACTGGAGTCAAATCCAGGTGTAAATATTGTAATTCTGGGGAGTTTTGGTGATGGGCTTTTGGTTTGTTTCGATTTAACATTAGAAGACCTTTGCAAAAAAAGCGAGGAGTGCAGAGAGCTAGGGATTCAATGTCCTCTTCCTGCAAAGGAGGGGAAGCTCAGCCCTGGAATAATTTCAGACCTAGCTTTAATAATTATTCATCTACCAGTCTTCCCCTCTGCTTCCACTAGTGTATCTGTTCAGAAACTGAAACAGGCATTTAAAAAAATATTTAACAATTTTATGGAATTGGCAATGTGGAAGATCTCCCATCTTCAAGGTTTCTGCGCATTATCCGGGGGAAATTAGCAGTGGCAGAAAATAGTTTCAGAGTCAGATCCTTCTTGCTTGAAGAAGAATTCACGGGAATGTGAAAGAAAACCAGTTCTGGAGAAATGGCATTTCTAAGATAGGTCACGGGCATGATGGAGTTTTAAACTCTGGGGGTACACAAATATGCATTTCAGAGGCACCTAATTCAGATGAATAAACAGACAGAGCATGTCTTCACCATTACAGTACCTGCCTGACACTAGCTCAGACTCCACTAGCTAGCACTTTCCCTGGGAACAGCCACAGGCTAATCCTGGATTTGTGTGCCCACAAGGAGTGAATATTGGCTATGCCTCTAGGGGACCCCTTTGGGTTTACTTTAATAAAAGGAAGAAATCTCAAGATTTGATGCAAAGAGCATATCCCAAATGGGCAGAAAACATAGGCCTTTGGGCCTTGCACCTTGTGTAGTCTGTTCACTCTGTGCAAAATGAGTGTAAAGTACCAGCAGAGCTCAGTACTGCCATCTTACACCAGCTTTTACAGGTGTTGCTGACAAGGTGCAAGGTACAAGATGACAGAGAATAGAGGCCTGTCTATTGCTCAGGCTCTACTCCTGTTTAACTAGTTTGGAGACAATTACTTTCCAGGGGAAAAGAAAAAAAAAAAAAAAGAGAGAGAGAGAGAGAGAGAGAGAAAAGGAAGCAAACACTGGAAAGAAATTACAAATTCTAACAAGAATAGTTTATATTCACATAGCACATGTGTCTGAGGACATCTGCATCCTTTTAAAATGTGAATTAATTAATGCTAAGCAATACCTGAGAAACAGGTATTATCACAGACATTAAAAAAGAAGGAAAAATACTTTGCAAAAAGGATAGGTCATTCAGTTCTGGTGCACTAGTGCAGATGATAAACAAGGCTTTCTGATCACTAACGTGTCAAAAATCCGGGATAAGCCTAAGTGAGGCTCGTATTCTCTTACCATGGATGAACTGGAGAGTTGCTGTTGCCTTGCACACACATGCAGGCTCTCACACACACGCGTATACACACACTCATTCCCTGGGGATGGTCTCAGGTGGGGGGGAGGTACTAGAGATTTTTATTTCCAGATGGCCACAAAGCAGCTTTATAAGCAATCAGGCAGATACTCTGGTTGTTTTTGGCTATAAAGTCCTTTAGAAGAAGCAGAAAAATAAATCAAGCAGGGGAGTGCAAAGGGGAAATTTGGAAGAAATGTATTTCCCAAACCATCCCCACCAAAGGACAGATTCCCTCTCCCAGAGCTCACTGGTCTGCCAGGAAATAGTCTGTACGCAAGTTGCAAAATGTTAATAATGTGCATTTTCCCCAAACACCTGAAAGAACCTTAGGCACACACACAGAGCAGCGGTAGGGCCATCCTTGTGCATTCACCTCAGTAACAAGGTGGAGAGATGGTACCTTGAGAATTAAAGGGCTGGCTGTGAGTAGGGGAAGGAGGGGATGAACGGTGTGTATAAATAAAGGTACAGCAAACATCTCGTATTTTGACAGTGCCATGACAGTACGTACACTCTCATCTGTACACAGGTGCTTGTCGGAGCAGCTACTGTAACCATGTTGTAAAATATTCAATGACTCACTGTGAATAACTGTCTCATTTAGAAGAATAATCTGGTGACAAGACCAACATTGTTAAGTTGCGTCAACTTGTTAGGAAAGACATAAAACAAAAATACCACTAACATCCGAGGGCTGGAGGCAATGTCAATAATTTTTTGGAAGTGAGCTGCTGGAGGAAAGTGAGGCTGGGCTCCAGCAGCTTAGCACAAGCTCAGTTTGCAGAGAGGAATGCGGTAAATGAGACCAACCGTTTACAAATCAACCCCGTGCTGATTTACTGGGGTGAACCCACAATGGCAGAGATAGCCCTGTCGAGAAGATGAGCAGATATCTGTCCTTAAGCAAGAGACACTGGGGACCCAGCTCTGCCATTTCTCCCTGCTCTCCTCCAGCGTTATTATATTTATCTGCTAAAGCAAAGAGCAGGCTATCAACAGTTTCTTGTTTGACCCCATTCCCTGCTCTCCTGAGGCTTGGACTCCCACTTCCAGTGTGCTTAGTGAAATCTGTTGCATGGCATAAGAGGAAGGAAAGGGGAACAGTGAGAACCTCTTCCAGCTCTTCAGCTGTCATGAAGGCTGTACACCTGCAGAGAGCACGTCATGGTGGCTGTACAGAGACTTTCAGATTGGGAAGGGGACTCCAGAGCAATATATAACATGATGCAAGGAGCATCATGTAACTAGTATAAAATAATAAGGCAATAAATGCAATTAATATAATTTAATATAACATAATGTGACTCTCACTCCCCTCCCACTGAGAAATAAGGCTGCCTGTGTGAACGGGTGCATGTGGGGTGACCAGGCCAGCGGGAAGGTGAGGCAGCAAGCCTTGATCAAACTGGCTGCTGCAGCATCTGATTTGACTGCACTAATTGCTGTGGGTGGTTCAGGCCTTGCCCCTGACAGCACTGGGACACAACTCTGCAATCTGCTGCTGCCTGCTGCTAGCTTATTTCTCTTTGTGTGGCTGATGCACAGGCTCTTGGCACACTGGCCAGCTCACACACCTCAGTACCACCTTGTGATTAACAAGCAGAAGCACAAAGGCTCCTGGCATGCTGGCCAGCTTGTATGGCCCACTAGCCTTTGCTCTCCTGTGGCATCATGCAGAAGCTGCTGAGATGCACAAGCTGGCTGCCAGGTGAGACAAGAAGCAGAGCCAAAATGCCACTGACCATAGGGAAAATAGGGAAAAAGAAGACAGGCCAGGAGTCAGGGAATTAATTCCCTGGGATAGCTCTTAAATACCAGAGCCTGAGGTAACCATAAAAAGAAAATCAAGAACACTCTCTAGGTGATTAGAATCACAGAATCATTAGGAATCTATGGAGGTCACCTCCTTGTTCAAAGCAGGTCCAACTTCAGAGTTATGTCGCGTTGCCCAGTGCCTTCTGTAGCTGAGTTCTCAATATCTCTGAGGATGTCAGTTTCACAGCCCTTGGACAACCTGAGCCAGTGCTTGTTCACTCTCATCATGAAGAATTTTTGGCTGTGTATCTCATTGGAATTTCCACTGCTGCAGCTTGACTCCACCATTTATAGTCCTTTCACTGGGAAGAGCGTGGTCTCTTCTCCTCTATAATATTCCAGTAGGTAGTTGGAGTTACTGAATAGATCCACCTCCCACATGAATGCCATTTTGCCATCCTCTCTTTATGTGACCTGGCTAGTGTGGTGGTTCTCTGACAGATCTGCTCCACATTGTCTATGTCTTTCTGTAGCCACAGAGCCACAAAATCAACCACTACTCACATGTGGTCTCACAAGGGTTGAACACCAAGGAATAAACACTTCCCTTGACCCGCTAGCTACACTCTTTCTAATGCAACTGGCCTTCACTGCAGGTGATTCATACTAAACTTGTACAAGAATTCCTGAATCCCCATTTTAGATTTGCAGATCCCTTTTTCAGAGCTGCTGCCTGGGCACTTACCCCCCTCCTTTGCTCTTGCACACTGATTACATGACAGGTTCAAGACTTTGCATTTGCCTTTGTTAAGGTTCCTGAGGTTTCTGTCAGCCCATCTCTGCAGCTTGTTGTGGTCCCTCTGGCTGGCAGCTCTTCTCCCAGCACACTGGCAGACTGGACCACGATAAAAGTGCATCACATTACATCATTTGGCTTGTTAATGAGGATACTAAACAGCATAGGCCCCACTACCAGTCCCTGAATGATACCAGTAACCATCCACCAACTGGTCGTCATAACATTGATCATTACTTTTTAAGCTTAGCAGTCCATACAGTTTTTCACCTGACTTGTAGTCTTCCTTGCAGTCTGTACCCTTCATATTTGTCTACAATGGCCCTACAGAGACAATGCCAAGGACTATGCTAAAGTTGAGGTAGATGACGTCCACTGCTCTCCTCTCATCCACTAAACCAGTCATCTCACTGTAAAAGATAATCATGTTGTTCAGGCAAAATTTACCTCTTGTAATACCAGAATGCTGTTTCACTGTTCTGTTCTTCATGAGCTTGGCAACAACTGGCAGGGGACTTTGATTCATGATCTTCCCAGGGACTGCCATTAGTCCAACTGGATAGGAGTGTCCCACGTCTTTCCCCATGTCACTGATCTTCACACCTCTTCAAAAAGGACAGATAGCACCCACACTGGCCAGCTCCCTTAGTGACACCAAATGCATATCAACTTGTCCCAATGGTCTTGTATATGCCATGTCTACAAAACTAGCTCATAATTAGCTCTTCTTCTGCCCTGGGCAGTACCTCACCACACCAGGCAGTGACAACAGGCACAGGTAGTCAGGAGGCCTGAGAGAGAACGTCAGCAACAAACTAAGGCAAAGGAGGCATTGAGCATATCAGACTCATCCCTATCCTTTGTCTCCTGCATCATTCAGCAGTGGGCCCACATTGCCCTTCATTTTTCTGTTTGATCAGTTGATTTGTTGTGGCCTGTTGTGCAAAAAAGGGCCCATGAGGGAATGGAGAACTGTGTCACAGCTCTCACAGAGATGACTGACATCAGCCTGGCTGCCCCGTTCTGCTGGAAAAGTGTAGGAGGAGACAGACACGCCCACCCATCTGGGTGGGGTGGGGGTAGCAGACCCCTCCCAAGGCGTGCCAAGCAGGTAAGGTAAGAGCATATGACCAAGAGGTTGCAGGAAACCCACCCATGCTGGGAATGCAGACAGAAATCCATGCTAACCTTAGAAGACAATAAATGTCTTCTGGGAAAAGAACCAGCAATCAGCCCATTGATCTAACCAAGACTTAAACAGCCATAATTCAGCAAACTATTAAGACACCTATCTAGTTGTCCACTTAATAGAACTACCCTGGAAAATACCCATTCACTGAAGTTGAATAAGAATGAGTGCATTATAACTTACATTACTGCCAGCCGACAGATGGAGCAAGCTAAGATGAAACCCGGACCATTATAATATAGTGATCTTTTTGCAATTTTTTTCTATCTGAAACCACACATAACTTTCGAAGATGTAAATTTGTAAAACGTCATGCTTTATGTATTACATTTTTGGCATCTACTTTAGTTTTTAAGAATGGATGTTGTCTAATTATGCAGTGCAGCTTTGGATGAGAAAATATACTAAGTGTGCATTAAACAGACAACTTTAAATAATGGCACTTGTGCTAAGAAGTGTATTTTCTGGCAAGCAACTAATTTATAATGGTCATAGATATATGCATTAGTGTATGAAATGCTTGTCTTTATTTATTGATTTGAAGGGGCAGTATTATATTTTTGAATACGTCTTCTTTATTGGATACTGTTTTAATCTGTAACAGACCCTGTTATATTTCATGTCTCAGGGTATTCACACCACCTGAACAACAGACAATGAAAATAACTATGTAGTAAATAAAACAACAATTAATACTGTATGTTTAAAAAGAGATAAGAGCATCAAATGCCAAAGTTCAGCTCTGCCCTTTTCTTCTGACTTTTTACCGTGAGTCTCAGTTTGCTTTTAATGTGCATATCAGAAGTAAAGAGAATGATATTAAATGACCAAATTTACTGCGTTCTTAGTGCATAAACCACTACACTAGATCTTTCTGAGCCAATTTAATTTTTAGCTTTATTCTTGGCTTAATGCAATGTTTTAGTTCATTGCACTTTTTGGATGTGCAGAAGCAAAGATAATGTGTTACACTACATTCATTTAATGTTTCATCAGACTTTTTTGGTGTATCTACCTTTTGGTTATTTTAAAATGTTTCATCCTTATCACTTCAGTCATGAAATGTAGATTCATTAAATTACTGTGCTGGGGTAGCTCTGTGCAAAAGCCTTGTTTAAAATACAGCACTGGTTTGTTCATCAAGACACTACTTAAAAAAAGAAAAGGCTGCCTTGTCAGTCTCTCCCCCACAACTCACTCCCACCGATGGATTTCCAGCAAGAAAAAACATCTGATCTATTATTAAGTGTATTTATAAAGGTGGCCAATATACTATTCTCTGACAATTTCAAGTGGAAAAAAAAAAAAAAAGAAAAAAAGGACTGTTTAAACCTGAATGCATATCAAGAAGTAACCTTTAGTTCAAAACAGGAGCCCGCAAGCACCCAGCAGCTGTGTGGCAGAGTTCATGGCCATCTCCAGAAAGGGTTAACAGCTGCTCTCTCTAGTGAGCCACCAGCCTGTCT